>NC_056545.1:6347066-6454566 GCF_910596095.1 Thunnus maccoyii
TTCACAACCTGTTGGATCACCTGACTGTTTCTTTCTTGTGTCATCATGACTGATAGAAAAGGAGTTTTGTTGACCTTTATGCATCAAGATTTTGTCTCTGTTTAACAGTTTCAAAGCGATGCGCCAACCTGTGTTTGATGTTGGCATGAATGGGTTGAGAATTTGTTCTGACTTGGGTTTGACTCAGGCTTTAGACGAAAAAAACAACCTTTCGTTAAAAAATATTCAAGGAGCTGTGCAAGGAGTTGGTTGGGGTGTGTCGTGTCAGGTACCGGTGAGATGATGAAATACTACAGGGTGTATTTGCCGTGCATACGGGCTTTGTGGCAAAAGTTGGGTCAAGTTCAACATTTTTGCCAAACGACCATGTGTCTTTTTTGACAGTTCCTTCTGCGCTTATTTCAAATAACTAAGGAGGGTTTTTCCAAGCAGCGCTGTTGTCTGTGTGAACGACACCTAACTTCCTGAAACACTGTGTCTACAATGAACTCGGTGCTGAAAGTCTGCTGGAATTGCAACATTTTCTTGAACTGTTCAGCTTTTTGAAAGCACATGAGCACAGGTCTGTAAAGTACCCTCTCCATAATAAATTCGGCTATTTTCAATCTCAAAGATACTTGAACATGAATGTAGAATTTAGAGTTGTGGCATGAAGGAGACAATACCAGACTCTCCTCCATCATAATGCTCAATACTCAAGGTAAACAGCGACTATTGTTCGATATCGCTTGAGAGCAAATATGTTTGTACAATGTCTGGTGTAGTTCTGTGGTTTAGTAGCAACGTATTTCCTTTGTGAACAACAACCTCCAGGTATTTTATCTGTGACAGGTCAGCAGTGAGTTTTTATCTCCCCGTCTTGCACATGGAGTTTGTATGTCAAAGTGTTGTTATTTTTCTATTGTTATCCATTATTTTAAGCCAGATTTCGATCACCAAACACTCTCAGATGTAATCAGTTGTTTCACATGTCCTCTATTGACTAAATTTAATGGAAATTGTTTTTTGACAACCCTGCGTACTGACAGACAAACAGAGCAAAATAGACTTTGAATAGATGTTGACTGGACAACTTTCTTCAAAATATTGAAAAAAAATGGAATTTCAACAGGCTACTGAAAGCTAAAATGATGCCTATACCAGTCATTTTGTGAAACTGGACCCAACATGTAAGTTATATCCACAGTTTATGAAGTTTCTAAGCTGTTTTCATGAACTTTAGCCGTGTAATAAGATAATATTTTGAAGATGTTTGGCTCAGAAGGTGTCCTCAAAGATGGGCGTTTTGCGATTATTCATCACACTAACACAGCGATGATATCATATCAGTTATTAATCATTGTTCCACTTTATCACCACAAACTTAGTCAGAGTTAGAAAGATAAGATATAAAGAACAGAGGATGTAGAGGGCTGATAGAAAGGGGATGGACTGATTGAAATGGAAAGTCTGGGGAGTGGACTGGTGGGCGGAGTACGAAATGAAGGATGAATGGTTGATAGATGGAGATCTGGAGGTGGATGTGAAGTGTAGGAAGTGCAAAGAGTAAAATTGATGGAGGGGTGACCGCAGAGCAGAGATGTATGGAGAGGTGGTTGAGCGCAGCAGGAGGGTGAAGGAGGGATGGATCGAGCAGAGTGCGGTGGACGAACAGATGAGGAAGAGGAAGAGTTTGGTGATCATTGTGATGAAAGTCAGGAACAGCAGATACTAAAGATTTCTTGAAGCTATGGTGGCTATCACAGCACATGCGAATTACCCAGCTGTTCTTCTGCTGCTGCTGTTTATTCTAAACAAACCAGAATAATCATAATAATCACTTTTTCCACCAAACTAATTAATGGGTTTAGTCTGTAAAATGTTAGAAACTAGTGAAAAACGCCCATCATGATTTCCCAAAGCCCAAGATAATATCTTCAAATAGCTTGTTTTGTCCAGCCAACAGTCCAAATCCTAAAAATATTTAGTTTATAAAGAGAGGAAAGGAAAGAAGAAGAAATTCTCTAATTTGATAAGCTGAAACCGGAAAGTGTTCAGCATTTTTGCTCTATAAATGCTTATTCAATCATCAAAATCACTTTTGATTAATTGTCAATTTCAAAAGTTATGATTTTCATATTCACACTTGAGCTTGAGAGCTGATGCTGGAGGCCTATTTGTCGCAGGTTTAGCAGGTCCAGTCCCAGTTCATCGTGGTTGGAAGCTCTGGATGGAGAAAGTGAATGAGAAGCCTTCTCACTTTCCACTTTAACTGCTACTGCTGGAGAGCCTTAAAGCAAATCATTTAACCTGCCAGCAGCAGAGAATAAGCACATTTAACTGTGTAAATGTTAAGCGAGGCACCTCTGCTGGGTTTCTCTGAGTCTTGACATGATGTCAGGAGATTACGGTAGCAGGACGTAGGCACGTAGGTCTGATGATGGATGAAAATGATTGATGGATGGATTAAAGACAAAGTCAACAAACACTAGATTGCTCTCACATTCTAAAGCGTGTTGACATTTTCGGATTTTATATTTCAAGCGGCAAAGTTGACCTTTTTGTTTGTTTTTAATTCTTAGTGATCACAGGGAGCGTACCGGTAAAACAAGCTCCAAGCAATAAATAGCGAGGCAGTCAGATGTCAAAGCAGAGCCAACACACCCCAAGGAGAGACTATGGGAATCATTTTGAAGAGAATAGCTCCTCTCGAAACCAAACTCCTACACGGGTTACCCCGCACGTTGCCTGAAAGCCTCGGTGGTTTTACTTCTCATGATCCAGCTATTTTGGTCTGATGGTCTACTAATAAATTAAGCTAATTTGGATCTTTTTCTTCATGATTTCACTGAACCGGGGAGTTTGTCTGGAGAGGGAGAACGCCTGCATCTTTCAGTCTTTTTTTTTTTTACAGATGACTTTTCTACGCGCTCAGATATACTGAACATGTCTCAGAGGATTTGAGCAGTGTGAATAATCCTGATAATTTTTGATCATTTGAGGAACAAAATATGGCATTTTGCATCATTGTTTAGGTTATTTTAAACTATAGCAGACAATAAAGTCTAAATATGTGAAATACTACTACTGTTTAATTGCTGTTGTGGTAATCTATAATTACTGTTGTTAAAACTTGACAAACTGTGTCAGAATGTGCAGTCCAAGCCTTATAGTCCAAATTATTGGGACAAAATAACATGAACGCTTATAACTATAAATACTTACACATTGAAGACATTAAATCCTCACTGCCAACACTGATACATAAACATATCTTAGTGGGTTAGTTTCTACTTGTAACCAGTGTTCCTCTGTGTAAAATCAGTTTGCCAGATGTTGTTATTTTCCAGACTTGACACAGGAAACGATTTTGGTTTTTTTTTTTTTTTTGCACTTGTGCAGCTGCATTGTGGATTCTGCTGATCTGGCAATTTTTGGAGCTGTTTTTGTTGTCTTATGTTGCTTACAGTAGGTGCATTCAGATTTTTATAGCTGATAATTACTGCAAATTGGGATTCAACCTCATGCAACTCACCTGTGCAGCAGTGTTTGTAACTCAGCTTCTTAAAGACTCAAGACTTTATTTTTTTTACAGTGTAAATTTGGCTTAAATTTACACACATAATTAAAGAGTTTGTCTCATTAATGAAAAACTGATTTTTTTTTTTTCAACTGATTAGAATTGAAAACTTAAGTCTGTTTTTTTTTACTGATGTAAACAAAAACATTCATAACTTAAATTCAGTGTTGTTTAGGGTTTATCCTTTTATGAAAATCATCAGTTTGATAATGATAGCTGGTTGCGGTGTTGTGTTCTGAACATAATTTACATTTTGATTGTGGATTATTAAAAAACATGAATCCTCTTGTCATTAGGTGATAAGATCAATTTGTCTTCCTTTTGTCCTCCAAAAGTCCACATCGTGTTCTCAACCTCGAAATCTACGTGGCTGACGACTGTTTGGCTGCTGGCTGTTTGTAGTTTCTCATCCTGATTAGGATCATAATGAATATCGGTGGCTAGAATTTCAGAACACGAATTAAATATAATCATGAGTAATAAATCCTGTGGGAGTGTTCGCATGACACCCTGGCTGAGATCACAGGTCGACAGTGCAGGCATGTTGCTACACCGTTGACATTTCTAACCTTAGTGTTAAATTGATAGGTAGGTTCGTGTACTGTGTTAGACAGACAAAGGAATAGAATAGAATAAAGAGTGTGAGCAGTGACGATAAGTTGAGGCCTGCCAGAATCACAGGCAACTTATAGCAGCCTCATGCTGAGGGAGGAGGTGTTGTCATCTGGAAGGGAGGATGGGTGAGGTATAAAGAGAGGAAGCTGTAGGGAGGAGAAGACGGGGAGAGAAAAAGAAACAGTTTGGTAACAAGGACACAGATGACAAAAGAGTGCAGATGGAAAGAGGAGAGATAGAAGAAAAGGTGGAGAAAGTGGTGTGTGGACAGTCAGATAAGCACTTGCTGCACTGCAGGATTATGACTGTCATCCATTTTGTTCTTCTATGCGTTGCCTTCGATGTTTTTTTTTTTTTTTGTTCTCCATAATGTTTCCCAGTCGGGTCGGTGCAGCGAGCAGCAAGGAGATGCAGACTGAGGCTAGCTGTTCCCTTTGGTTTTAATTAGAGAAGCTAACAATGCTAACAGGCTTTTTTTTTTTTTTTGGAGAAACGGCAAGGCAAAAAGACGGATGTTTTTGTCTGTAACCCAAAAAAATCAGTAGAAAAGGTCCAGTATGTTGGGTTTTTGGGAGATTAGCTTGGAAATGAGAACACACACCACATCAAATCCACCGTATGATTCCCTCCAGTGCTTTATGCTAACACTGTAGCATACACTTTGTGAGCTTCTGTTAGTACCTTTTTGATATAGAAGCTTGTATTTTGTTTGAATTCGTTTATTTTTTACATTTTAGTATATCCTGTAGATTCATTAACTTCAATCTAACCAACCAAGGTGAATATTTCAGGTAAATTCATTTGATCACTTAGTAAATTTCCTATCATCTACTACCTTCACCTCCTGGGGCAGCAGAGAAACTCGTCTCTGGAAATCTTTATGGAAGTTTCTTTTTTATTGCACTATCAAACATTTTCATCATATTCACTATTTCAGTCAGTAGTAGTCGAGATAGTTTTGGTTGCAGGTTTGAACTTCTTCACACCATGTACGGTAATGACAGGAGCGCAGTTCAGCCATCAATCATATCTAACTCAAAAAATGTTCTCAGATGGGTCCCTGTCATGTCAAATGCTCGTCTGTGGGTTTGCCAGCTATCTATCAAACAGACTGAAGTGATTGCATTTACACGTGTGATGGTATGTGAGAAGGGATATGCAAGACTGGCTGTATAGGCTGGGAGTATTGTGTTTGGGAGGAGAGATAGGAGGTACAGTTAACAGGGAAGTCACAAGCAGGGCAGGAAATCGACTGTTTTTCATCCTCAGCTGATACTGACGGACTGTAGCACCTTTAAAACTAAAAAGATGGCATATGTGTACTTTTCAATGGGGCTTGAAGTCAGAATAGAGACGGAGGTTTTGGTGTTTTTAACTGTGTTGCTGTTTGTTAAGGTTAAATCAGGGTTTAAAATAGGTTTCAGGCATGTGTTGGTTATGTTTAAAGGTAGGTTCAGCCTCCAGGGCATGAACACATGGGTGTAATTGTCAAAAGTGAACTGTGTGCGTGGATATAAGAGTCTTTAGAGAGATGAATCAATAGTGAATGAACAGTTTGTAACAGTGTGATGAACCACCTTTTTCACCTTTACAGAGGCTGATAAATTAGAAGTACTTCACCCACTAAGATTCATTTGAACTTATGAAAAGAGATTGATATTTTGTTAGTGTCGTGTCCATGAGCACAGATAGACTTTTCAGTTTAAGTGGTCATCCTTGCAGATAAAATTGTGTCTACTTTTGGTTGTTTTTTTGTGCTGAATACTTGTTCTGTTCCCCATGCTTCAGCAAACTTTTTGCCAGTTATAACAATCCAGGAAAGATAGGTCTAGATATGAGGCCATTCGTTTTGCTTTGATTTGATTGGTTTCACGCTGTCGATAATGATCAGGAAGTTTGAAAACAGGGCAAGAAGCACAGCCATTCAGCTGATGCACCTTTTTGTTGTTTTTAATTCATGCGAACCGCATCTTTGACTTTTCCGAGCCTTCTCTTATCGAGGAAGCAGGCGCAGAATTGCATCATACCTGCCAAGACTTGTGCCAAAGGTCATGACACATTCATTACCTGCTCAGTCATCATTTACAATAGACCTTTTCCACCGACATGGAAGGTTATAAATCTGTTCTCACTTGTGTCATCAGTTATGCTGAAGATGCCAGTTATATGTTGCCTCTGGCTCTGTGACGGAGAGATTTGTGTTTCAGTAGAACTCATCACACAGTACAGGCGTTTTTGTCTGTTTCTGTTTTCTAGGTATAAAAATCAATCAAGGATTTCAAACTGTAAATTCTGGGATGTTATGGGTTTCTGGAAAAAATCACTTTTCACTTTTTTATAGTTGCACAGTAATCTTCAAGGCAGACCTTGTCTCACTGCACAACTATGCATCTGAGCATAACAACACGATATGTGGAGTTCCCCAGGGCTCATTACTAAGGCCTCTTTTATTTAATGTTTACATGCTTCCAATTGGCCAAATTATGCCAAACAATAAATTCACAATTATGCAAATGACACTCAGTTGTACCAAACTTTGTTTTTGTTGTCAGAAAACTGACAACAAAAACAGAAAGAGAATTCAACTCTCGCAATGTTTTTTTTTCTTCTTGTTTTTCTTTTGATTTCACGTTTTTGCTAGTTTTTCTCACTGTTCTGTGATTCCTCAATTATTAAATATTTACATACTTTATATGCACTGTTTGTGTCTCGATACTGCTCTGAATGTTGTTTTATGTCGACCCCTGTAGAGTGCTTATACAATACTGTGTCTAACATGCAAAAAAAACCCTTTGAATTTGAAATATTTGAGATGATATAAACATTTAGCATCGGAACAGATTTATATGCTGCTTTGAAGGTTTATTTGCCATTTTTCTAACGATTCAGTCATGTGCACAGGAAGTGAAGCTGAAAGTATTGGTGGGGACAGTGTGAAGGAACTGGGGGATGCAGTCACGGTCTTGTAATCTGAAGGGTCACATGTTTGACCCCACAAGAGCCAAACTGCCCACCTGCTGTTAGAGCCTCAAACTAAACTCATTGACTTATTTAAAAGAAATATAATATTTCAGCAAAAAAGCAGAATTATGTCAGTGCGTTTACATGTTGAGGGTAGGGTGGTGGGGGAGGGGGTTGGTAGAGCCTTATGTGTGTCTTGTGGCATGATGTGGTTTGGGTTAGTGAAGGGTGGGGGCTGGGTGGAGCAGTAGTGCCTAAGGGATCATTAAGCAGAGGGTGTGCATGCGTGCGTGCGTGCATGTGTGTGTGTGTGTTAACCACACCTCTGTAGCTGCCTCGAACAGAGGGGAGTGGAGTTTCCTGTCCAAAGATAAAGTCTCCAGGAAGCAGATCCTCCTGGTATTCACTCCGTTGGGAGCTTACAAACACTTAAACACCTTAACGCACACATTAATGCTGCGTGTAACACCTTAAGCCTATGTCACTATTATCACCTCTGTTATTAGAGGTTTGTATTGTCTACACTGTAACTCTGGCATGACGATTGTTCGCCTGTTCCGGTGCCTCCGGTGCTTTTTACATCTATCTTTTAAACAGGATGTGATTTTTTCCAAATAAAGCAGTCTCCGATTCTTTGAATGATGGCTGTTGTAGACATGAATTAAAAATGATTTGTGTATGGTGGCCCCTAAGGACAAAACATGTCCATGAGTGAAAGCACAAACATTAAAAGAAATTCAGACTTAATCCAGAAATGCCACAAAATGCACTTCACTTTTCTTAACTTGCTATCCTAACAAAATAATTATTCGTATGGAGATCATGACCTTTGCATGCTTTTTTTTGTGCAATGTTCAACCACGAACCTCTGCAGTTATATATTTGCCCACCGACTCAGCATGCCTCTCGAAATTTGAAACACTACTGAATCCTTGTTGGTGATTGGTTCCTGCTCTGTGTGACCAACAGATGTAATCAGCTAGTGGTCACACAGAACAATATTAGTTTTTCTAGAATAGATCTTGATATTTCCTTATTTGCTCCTCAATAGGAAACAGTATGAAGGGCGACTATAGGAAATACGTAATACAAACATCAAGATGTTTGTTCATCAAGATGTATGTTGTTGAAGAGGTAGTAAGTGTGTGCAGCCTGTGTTCCATGTAAAGACACGCTGTCGTGAACTCAGTGGTTCTGCTTAAGGTTTATTTTCATTATCGATTAAGTCAGCAAGTCAATTTTTCTTATATAGACCTAAATAAAAAACATAAGTTTGTCTCAAAGGGCGTCGATCACTCTTTAAAATGAAAAGAGAGAGGAGATGATCAGACAGGCTGGATGGTTCGTGCAAGTTAACTAGTGTTTGTTGGTATGTCAGAACGGGGTCAAAGGTCATTCTGTGGCCCCGTTTTGGCTTTGCAGCAAAAGTTGGCAAAAGACTCTCTCTTTTATTGTGATCTCTCTTTCTCTTTATCACTCTCTCTCTCTCTCACACACACACACACACTTTGTGTATTTCATCTCCCTCTTTCTCCCGCCGTCGTTCTTCCTCTACTTTCTCTTTCAAACTCTCACACTTGACTCTCTCTCTCTCTTTCTTTATCCCCTTTTCTCCTTTTCTTGTTCTCCCCTCTCTCTCTCTCTCTCTCTCTCTCTCTCTCTCTCTCTCTCTCTCTCACGCCCTAATAGGATATGTCGAGGGAGGCTCTGCTTCCGCTCGCGCCGTCACCATGGCAACCGCGGCTCTGGCGGGAGTTGCCGAAAAGACTATGTTGCCTGACCCCTCCCCCTCCCCCTCCCCCTTGCCTCCCTCCCTCACTCACTCACTCCACCCTCCTCCTCCTCCTCCTCCTCCTCTTCCTCCTCCACCTTTCCAAACTGGCCTCTCTCTCTCTCTCTGTTTCTCTACCTCTCTCCCTCTCTCACTCTCTCCCTGCCCCCTCCTCTCTCTCTCTCTTTCTAACTCGCCACTTCAGCCAACAGCGAGCACACACACATACACACACACACACACACACACACACACACACACACACACACACACACTCTCTCTGAATACCTGCCAGCACAGCACAGTGAATAGCCCTGTAATCTCTCTCTCTCTCTCTCTTATACACACTAACACACACTAACACACATTAACGCACGCAAACACACAATAAGGCCCCCTGTGTGCGTGTGTGTGTGTCACTGATGTATGCACATAAACAAGTCAGTTGTCCTCCTGCAAAGAGGAGCACTCATGCACAAAGTCAGGCCACAACACACACATACACAGTCACACACACACATGTACACACACTTTATTACTCCCCATGTGTTTGTGTGTGTATGTGTGAGAGAGAGAGCATGAGACATGAGAGGTTAGAGGCCTATTTACTGTGCTTTTGCCAGGAGGGCTTTGCTAGCATGAGTGTTAGTCAGTGTGTGTGTGTGTGTGTGTGTGTGTGTGTGTGTGGCACAGCATTCAATCCATTCAAAGGACAGCACATTCACAATATTTGGATGCAGTGGGAGAGAGAGAGAGAGATGTTGTGGGGGGGAGAAAAAAAAGACAAATGCACTGCAGAAATTGGACGGATGCGGTTTCCTCTGCTGGTGCAGGATGATGATGTCATTGCTGGCAGCCAGACACTTTCTCCTGCATGTGGGGCTTCCAGGAAGTAAAAAAAAAAAGCAGCTTTGATTGGGACAAGAAGTAGTTATGACTCTGGTGTTTGTGCACATATTTATTCAGAAGTGGTCCGAGTAACATGTACTTATTAAGCGATGTTTGGTCTGGCTCTTAATTATCCGTTAGCTGTGTGTACTATGAAATGAGACATGACTGTGTGTCTGTGTTCTGTTTATTGATACAGTAAATGCTTCTTCTGCCTGTTGTCCTTATAGCCAAGTTGAAAAGTTCGCACCGTTCTGAACGGACACACTCACACAGTCTCTCCTCGTTCCTAGAAGGCTCTCATAGCTAGTTAGTTATTGTGTCAGGCACACACAAGTTCACAGCCTACATACAGTTGCAGTGGTGAAATATTTGTCAAACATGGACAAGACTTCTTACATCACATTGCAAACAGAGTCTTCTGTACCGAGCTCTACAAATAAAATCAGCCTCAGAAAAGGTTCCTGAAACACAGCTCAAGGTTTTTTGTATAATCATTCATCCAGAAAAACTCATCACAAATGAAAGACATTTCACCAAATAGTTCAACTCTTAAATCATTGTGTTATGAGCAATAAATTATAAAATAGACTTTGTATTCAGTCTTTTCTCTTCAGGGAGTGCAGTAAACCTGCCTGTTTCTATAGCTGATGGTGAAGTACTTGAACGTAACTGTGCACACAGAGATATTTGACTTTTGGATCAATTCTGCTTCACATAAGTCTCCACCCTGACAATATGTTCTTAATTCAGGTTTGTATCAAACATCACCAGACTGTATTTCTTTGTACATCAGGGATAGTAGCGCTGGGCATCATTAATATTACACTGTAATCTGTTTTGGAAGATGAAAAGAGAATCAGTGACACAAGATAAGGATTTCACCTCACTAATCCAGGGGTGTCGATGCAAAACGTCCCAATTAAAACTCTTTCTATTGAGCTGCTGTTCAGGCATATTCACAAGTCTGTTCCGAAGGTGAATCATCTCACATTTATATCTAATTCAGTGTCATAGTATTGTTTGTCCACGTGAAAAGTGACAAATACTTCTGAAAAAGAGAAGTTCAAACCTCGACTCCTTCTCAGCTCTGCACAGCCGACCAATCACTGTGTGAAGCGGGTGTGAAAGTCAGATTCTTGGTTTCGGAAAGCTACAGAAACTCCCTCCTCGATTCTGAAGTCAGAAAGGTATGAGGGGGAAGCTGTTCGATCATCTAACAAACGCCTCTGATGAAGCACGCTGACAGCTTAAGGCTCTTGATGCACTTTTTGTTTGTGTCAACGACTTCCTGTAGATGAGCAGCTGTGATGCATTGATGCGTACTGCGTTATGTACCTGAAACTAGGCTGAATAATCCCCGGCAGAACCTGAATATCCTGAGAGAATGTCCAAATTTGCACAATGTAGACATTATGGCAATACCCGAGGAAGTTTGCATATTGTTCATGAGATTGTGGCAGATATTGACCTGATATTCTGACCTCACTTTTCACGCTCTTAATGGCATCTTGTGGATGCATAGTGTTAAAGTCTTAGGAATCATGAGGCAACGCTTCCCGTCACGACACCATTAATCTGTAGCTCCGGCATCTGATATCAGCACAAAGAAACTTCATGTTAACAAGAGGACATTCAGTCTATTATTCAGCTCTAAACTTAGGATATTATTAAATAAAAAGGAAAAATTCACCTTGTTCCAACACAGACTGTTTCCTGAGTTAAATCCAGGTGTCGCGGCTGCCGACGCCGTCTGTAACGAGCTTTACTGATGCCAGGTTGACTGAAACAAGATGTTTGGTTTGTGGTTTATGAAGATGATGATTTTGAAATAATGGATGCGTCAATAAACTCATCGCCGTTTGTTTTTTTTTTGTGTCTGCTGGAGTGAATATGCAAGTTTATGTTTCTCTGCCTCCTTAAGTATCTGCCAGAAGGGATATTTTTGCAGTTAAGAAATACAAATAGTTGAAATCAGAGTAATTACTGTTCATTTTCTGCTGTTTCAAGTCTTGCTTTATCATCAGAACAGCAGTGAATTGCTTCGCTATCAATTCAAGGTTTTTCTCAGTGCCTGAAAAGCTCGTTATTTGGACATTGAATGTGTTTTTTTTTTTGACAAAAATGTGTTGTGTATGCAGAGAGTGCTGAGAGCTGGCCTTTAATGTGTAGCATTATGTACATCTGACAAGGGAGGAAAGGAAGCTGATTGTTTCCCTTAGTTAGCAACCTGAAAAGATGGTACTCTGCGCTGATGTTCTACAGAAATTTCTGTGGATGATTCTGAGGCATCAACGAAGGACCGGAGGAGCTCTGTTGAGCTGTTTTAACCTGTGAACTACTGTGATGTTCTCTCTCTCTCTGCCTCCAGGTTGAGTACAATATAATCCACAGCTGGATGCAACAAGTTCAGGCACATTCTCATAAGGTTACAGAGAAGCATGCTGGGAAACTATTGAAGGAACCATAACTAGGAAACAAAGCAGGTTGAAGTGGGTACACCAAAAGAAAAGTAGATCGTTACAGCTCAATTTAGCTAAATTCTTAAAATACACCAAGGATTAATATAAAATGCTGCCAATCCAATGCTTTTGAACTTGTTTCAACATCCTTGCTTGCAGGAAAATCTTATTTACAATCTGGAAGTTCTTTGCGTATTGTCTGCCATCACTTCTTTCAGTTATAAAGATACTTTATTTATTGTCTTCATTATAGAGACACAGGGAGCGGAGACACTGATATACAGACTTTTATGTCTGTTTATGAGTGGATAGGGCGTTGCGACACAGTTATCCAGACAGGTTTTAAACAAGTTCAGTTTAGCCCAGTTATGTAAACTGCTTATTTGGAAGAGACAACAAAGTTGAGCATTAATGTTAGCATCCAGATGTGTTTGTTGCAGAGGCCCTTCCTCTACATTCCTCTGTTGAGAGCTCTTCAGTAAAGTGTTTCCATAACTGATATGAATAGTGGCCAAAATAATGAAAATAAGGAGCAGGTTGTTTGAAATAAAGACTTTTTACAGTAGTCATTGTACAGAGCCTACAGTACTGTGCAGAAACTTCAGGCACTGAAAGTAAAGCGAGGATACTTTCAAAACTAACGCCGTTCTTTGTTTTTCATTTATCATCCGACATCCGGAGTTCTCCTCGGTACACTTGCACGCAGTTTCTCAAGTACAGTACTCGGCGGGTTGGTTGTTCCTGCATCTTGGAGAAGGTGCCACAGTTCTTCAGTGGATTTAGGCGTCTCAGTTGCTTCTGTTTCTTCATTTAATCCCACACTGTTGTTAAGATCAGGGCTCCGCGGGGGCCAAACCATCTGCTGTAGGACTCCTAGTTCTTCCTGTTGCTGGAGATAAGTTTTTATGACTCTGGCTGTATGTTTGCGGTCGTTCATCATACTGCAGAATGAATTTGGGACCGATCAGACGCCTCCCTGATGGTGTTGCGTTATGGTTAAGAATCTAACATCTGAAGTGCCTAAAACATTTGCACAGTACTGTAGTTTAAAATGAGAAAATGTAAGTAAAGTATAAGTGATCTATGACATATTTGTGACTTTTTATTTTATTGTTAATGTGCTGTAGCTCAAACTAGAAAGGCTTTACATCCTGGTCACTTTACTTAGGTTTTCTTGAAGCTAATGCTATAATATCTACACGTGTCTTTAACATACAGCCAGACTTTCGTTTATCAGAGTTCCTCTCAGTGTCTACAAGCCTTTTGGTGCTCTAATTTATTTGCTATGCAAACACTGATAAAAGCTTTATTTATCTTAGTTGTGAGCTAAGATATGATTGCGTAAAAATCTAAATCTTCGTATCTAAGCACGTATTCACTGGCAAGCTCTTAATTAGTGCTTTATTAAAAACAACTGTATGAGAAAGGTCAACTTAAGTCTAACTACGCTAAAATCACGTAGGTAAGGTACATCATGTTGCTTGCTACAGATGCCTAATTAGGCTGATCCAGGAATTGGAATTACCTGTAAGCACTTTTATTAACCTTTATTACTAAAATGCTTAAATAGATCATGTTAAACAACAGTGTAAAGGTGTCTGGAGGTGGAATTTTTCCTTTTTATTGGAGAAAAAACAAAGTGTATGTTCATGTGGAACAAGCTGCGCAGGTTCAATTAAAACTTGAGTAGAGTTTGCTTTAAGGTTGGAGTCAGACCATCTCATGTGGGCGTTTGAGACGAACAAGTTACTAAGCACCCAGGAAATCAACACTGGCAACTCCTATTAGGTAACAGAGAGTCAACGTTAACAGACACGGCGAGCTCTGCTGGGATCAGCCTGCTGACAGGTGGGTGAACCAGAGGGAGAGAGAGAGAGCGAGATAGTTGGGAATAGACTTTAACACAGGGGTGGGGGCAGTTGGTGTTTCGTTGGGTGGGTCAGGTTGTAAGGGGTGGAGCTGCATGTGTGTATGTGTTTTTGCGCGCCGAGTAAGGCGGGGCCGCGTGCTTCGTGGTTAATATCTCCCCCAGCTGTTGTTTTTGCACTCAGTCTTTATTATATCGTTCATATCTGCCTTCACACTCCTGCTGAGGATATTCTCACATACAGTATATACCACATACAGCATGTTAAATCATAATAAAGCAGTGTTGATCATAGATTACATTGACACACAAGCACACTCCCTGTTGGTGTGTTTTTTTGTGTGGTGAAAATCAATGGCAAAGTTGCCTCTCCCTTCATCTCTCACCTAATCTCTCCTCTCCTCCATCCTCTCTTTCATTAACACACAGTCACAGTATTGTTTGTCTCACCTCGTGACCTATTGATTTCTTCCTGTAGAAAAAAAACAACAGTAGCATGGACTGAAAGTCTATTAGGCTTCAGTGGAATTTAGTTTCTATGGCATGACTAACATCCTGTTTCTATGTTGTGTAGTGGTTTAGTAGGTTTTTTCTTTTTCTATTTCTATTTTTAACACACGAGATAACATCTCAACCAAGGTTTAAAAGCTGCTATATGGTTACAAAGTCAATGTTTTGGTTTCCCTTGGTGACATTTTGGCAGTAACTTTTCCAGCAAATGCTCAGAAACTAAGATTCGGTTTTGTTTTTTGTCTGTTTGCATAATTTGACTGATGAAAGATTAAAATCACATATATTAGTCGTGGTGTTGTTGTTTTGTAATTTGCATGATCGTGTGATGTATGAATGAATTTTTGGAAAGGAGACATGCAGAGATGGAGACACCAGCGAGGTCAGACGCTTGTTGGCAAAACCTCCAAAGAAACTGATTCTCCACATTGAAATAGTAACACACACAAAAAAAACCAAAATCCTGTTCTCTCACATTCACTCTCTGTCTCTCAGTAGACTGGTAAACTTTGTTTAAATGTCAATTACATAAGAACTTTCTATCCTGTCTAATTATATCGATACCTGCAACAACTTGTGCTCCTTTACATTCTGAATGACGCTGTAGACATGTTGTAGCATTGATCAAAGCTGGTGTTTGACCAGTAATTGAAGTTCAGCGCTGCAGACTCCACCTCAATTCATCAATTCATTTTCTGTCGATTGATAGAAAATTAATCGGCAACTATTTTGATAATTAAGTAATCAAATCGGTAATTTTTTTTAAGCAAAAATGCCAGACATTTCCAAGTTTCAGCCTCCCAGATGTGATGATTCAATGCTTTCTTTGTCATATATTATAACAAACTGATTATCTTTGTGCTGTTGGTTGAACAAAAAGATATATATGAGGTCATCACCTTTGACTCTGGGAAATTATAAAGGCAGATTAATCAAAAATAAAAAGAATTAGTTGTGAGTTGTAACCCTACCCCAATCATTCCTGGGCTATCAGAAAACCTTGACCTTGGAGGACTGACCTTTTTGGGAGCAGAACTACAGCCCCCAAAAAAAACCCAAAAACTGAGGTTGTATTCCAAGTGAAGTTCTTGAGTTTTTACTGAATTCTTACAACAGTTTGTGTAAAAATTCCTGCGATCATTTGTGACCAAGACCAAGCTCCTACCCTGTTAAAGTGGGCGTCATCTGTATCTGCAAGTCCCGACATACAGCACACGTACGTATTATCATCTCTGTTCCATAACTGTATACAACACTGGAAGAAGAGACTGGCCAGTGTTTATACACTTATTACGGCTTGTATGCATCCAACATGCATGCCACGTTGTAAAAGAAAGTGAGGTCATGACATAAAAATGACATTAACAGCACTGTGCTGTCTGTTCGGTCAGTCTCTTAGGCATCAGATCATAGCATACCGTATGCAGACATTATGTCATTAAAATGTCATTGTTTTTAATGTGCATTCGGTACAGGAGCTGTTGCAGTTGACCTCACTTGTATAACCTGCCATAAATAAATAATATGGCTGCTAACAAAGGTGTGTTGATCAGCCTGTCAGTGCTGCTGAATTTAGCGCTATGCATTTAACCTGCTTTGAACTTGCATTTTCACATAACACACACAAAAAAAACCCCACTCTGTGATGCAGTGACAGGTGTCAGTCTGTGGCTGCTTTGCTTCTGCCGCAACTAAATTGGGAGAAAACATGAAGGAACGTTTAGTAAACATTTATGCTTCAGCTCAGCTTATACGCTCTGGATACTGTGCCATAATCATACATACTGTGCCATGTAAATAGCCCTCTGTGGACACAGAAGGTTACTGTTAGCAGAGCTGTATTGGTACCGTAAATCACTCATTACTTTATCTGTATGAGACTCAGTGTGAGTACAAGAAGATTAAAGTCCAGTGGACATATTACATCGTTCTCTCTCTCTCTGTGCCTGGCTTTCTCACCACTGCAGTCACAGCTGCTACCCGCTTCCATTCAAGTTAGAGATCACATGAATTAATTGCAAGGCGAAGACTGGGTGACCCATTTTATGGTGGAGCAGTTGAACTGTGAAGTGCAGGGAAGGGGAAAGGGGGGGGGGGGGGAGCTCGGCTGCAACATGTCTAGCTCAGCGAGGGTTTTTTTTCATGTTACACGTTGAGTTTATTGTTTTAAGGTGAACTGTCTCACAACCCCGGCAGATTGTTTTGGTAGTTGTAGTTTCAGTTATTTTATGGTCCTGTGCTGTTGTCTGACTCACAAACAATGCAAATAAATTCAACTTCAGGGCAAAATGAAAGGTTAAGATGTAATTTCAAATGAACTTCAGTTTTCTGCCTTAATGTGGAAAGAGAGAGACAGCACAGAGCCGGTGTGTCTGTGTTTATATCCAAATCAAGATCAGTGATAAAGCGTTGCCACTGAGTTTGTAGTAAAGTGCCTTTAAATAGTATGTTACCTTTGGAAAAACAACATATTTTTGAGGTTGTATCACCTTTTAATACTAAAATGTGTTCTTCAAGGCTCAAAACATATCTAACTCTCACAGTTTGGACCTTGAATCCCCTCAAAACTTCCAGAGTATCAAGTTTATTTTTATTTGATTCGTTTATGAGCTAAATTCACTTTTGACCATGAAAATTGGATCTTTAGTGAAAAGCTGCCTTCAGTGCAACGGCGTAGCAGTGCATTTAAAACACGCTTGTTTGCAGGTGTGGATGGGGGACAATAATGTTTTGTTTTTTAAATTCAGATGATGATAGTCATGTGTTGTTGCGTAAAGCTGCTGGCTGGAGTGGAAGAGCGTTTTTCTATTGTTTAGACATTTTTATGTGCATGAACTTGTTGGAAAAAAAACCTGAAAATGCTACAGTGGACGGAAAACTTTTGACACCTGAACAGCAAGAACTATTATTCACAGTAGTTTAGACGTGGCCTCAGTTTTTCCTCACTGCTTCAGTGAAATTGAAACACAAGATCATTTACATAACTGACATAACTTAGATGTATGCAGGTATTAGACTGAATTAATTGTCAGTTTCTCTTTCTAAGGGTTAACATTACTCAAAATAGGAGGCATGTCAGTCAAAATGTCTTTATTTGTGATGGAGACAGGTCTTTATTGTTGTGTGACCAGAGCTAATCACAAAATGTGCTCTGGTCAAACTTAATTTCTACTCCTTAAAATCCACAAAATAACTCAAATGACAGTACAGTTGTTTGTCTTGTAAACAACCCAGTGTAAACAGTTGTGTCCATCTTTCTCCACCTCCCCCCCCCCCCCCCCCCCAAAAAAAAAAAAAAATTAGCATCTGTTGTTCAGTATGACGTGTTCCACTGGGTAATGAGCTGCTACACATCCTCCTTTTTAAGCGAATCACGCTATCCTCATGTCAGAAGGTTTCTCTCTCTCTCTGTCTTCCCTGTTTTTTTTTCTTCTCTTCCTCAGTCTCTCTCTCTCTCTCAAATCACAGAGCTTGCAGGAGTCCAGAGAGAGGTTTTTCTTCTCTCTCTCTTTTTTTTTTTCTATTGGAGTTCAGCCTTTCAGTCTCTTCTTTTGGGGATTTTGCAAAGAGTTGTGGGTTTAATCTGAGCAACCGTGAAAAGAGAGCAGAGCAGAGGAGAGGAGAGGAGAAAAAAAAAAACACACATAAGAGAATGGAGGAGAATACGAGAACGGGTGGGTGGAAAACGAGCGAGGGATGAGAGGGTGAGGTGGGAAGAGGCAAGGGTGTGGCTGATGTGAAGAGCGAGAGATGCTGGAGGGAGAGGCGGGGGTGTGGGAGAGAAAGGTGAGAGGTGTGGTTAGGAAAAAAAAAAAAAAAAAAGAGCGGTGATGAGAGAAGGTAGGGGTGAGGTGATGGAAAGATGAACGGACCGGGAGGGAAAGGAAAGGGGAGTTGGTGGGTGGCGAACGAACGAGTGGAAAACATGGAGTCAGCTGATAGCTCCCAGTTTCCATGGCAACGCTAGGCCTTTCCCACCCACTCTCTTTCTCTCATGTCTTTCTCTCGTCTCTGCCTCACCCACTCCCTCACTTCTTTCACACTTCATTTTCTTTTCAGTTTTTTCTTTTTTTTTTTTTTTTTTTCCTCTCCCTATAATCATGTTACGGCCCTCACCGATCTCCCTTTTCTGTCCTTCCTCGTTTCTTCCTCATCTCCTCTCCCTGGTTTACTTTACCTTTCCTTTTTGCCCATAATAGCTCCTTAAATTCTTCCTTATTCAGCCAAGTTTGGTTCGGTTCTGTGTGTTTATTGTATCATTTATCTCCTGTGCTCCTTAAATTACTCTCCTCCTTACCTTAACCAACTTTGGTGCAGCTTCCGTGTGCTTCTTTTTTTTTTTTTCAATGCTCATGTAAAACAAAGAGGATGAACGTTACAGCAGAAGCACAATTCAGGATTTTCTTGGACACACAGTTGAAGACAGTTGCGAAAAAAGTCTCTCCTGGCACCTGGATTAGCATATCAGAATGATAAAACTTCGACAAAAGAATCAAGCTTGTAGAGACTAGTTCCAAGTCTGCAAACTGACTTTCTCAGAGCGAAGAATGAAACAGACACGGTTCAAAACAAGCGTGATGTGTAGCGACCTGCAACGCACTAAAACCACCTTTAACGGTGGTTATTTGCATATGTGATGTTTGTTAACCGTAGGAGGTTGTTGTGAAGCAGCCTTGATATTTGCGTCTTCCTTACCACAGCCCAGCCTCCAGCTGAACTGTGTGACCCGATGAAAGGGCGTAGCAGAGTCTCCACCCTCTCCTCCTCACCCAGAGCCAAGCTACGCTCAGCTGAACTGGATGGAGGCCAACACCAGGACTGGGGGCTCGCTGCTGCTCCCTCTCTCATTCCATTTCTCCTGTCTCTCTCTCTCTCTCTCTCTCTCTCTCTCTCTCAGTCAGTACCAGTCTCTCTCTATACCCGTCCAACCCTTCTCTTTCTGTCTCTCTCTCTCCTTCTCCCCCCCCCCCCCCCCCCCCCCAGTGTCCCACACAGCAGCCATTGTTCCCTGTGCTTTTCGAGCTATACGGCAGCTGAGCCCTGGGTGGCTGTAGAGGCTTCGATCCTCGGAGGAGGCCGGGAAAACTGGGGCGTAGTATTAAAAAAGCCTGGCGCAAGTTGAACACGAAAGCTTCAATACAGGATGAAGTTCTTTCTCATAGCAAACTTTGCAATCCAATCGTTCTTTATTCAGACTTGAAGAATCAGGAGTTCCCATCATGAAACTGTGTGCAGCTGTGCTGATTCCTGATTCCTCTATATAGAAACACAGGAGTTCCCTGGAAAGTAATTGTTTTTTTTTTTTTTTTTACATCTTTGTGAGAAATCCTGTTTTTCTGCTAGTTTAGCAGACACGAGCCCTAGCAGCCGTTGCTATGGAGAGGAAACTAATTAATGGGGCCAATCAGAGCTGTTGCAAATTCAAGATTTTGCTTTGCAATTGTTAACAAAATACTGTGCTAAAGTTGCTGATTTGATCATCCAATATTGACACAGAATCTGAAAGTGAACTGTTTGTTTAATATGCTAAATAATTTCATCAGACAGTATAATCTTTAGCGTAGGCACATTTAACTAAATTGTAAGCTCTCTGGTTGAGTGTTTCATATCAAAATGCACCTTAAGAGTCGACTCTAACTTCACTGAATTTTTTAATGTGCACAGGCTCGTTCCTTTGACTTTTTTTTTTTATCTAAGAATCAGATATTTCTAACACAGTTGCTCATCTTTTGTTATTCATGATTGAACCAGGAGAGTTTAACGTTCATCCAATCCACGTTGTCCAACTGTCAGTCTCCAAACACTGTCTGTACTCCTGGAACCCTGGAAATAACCTCTTACTTTGCACGTCTATAATATTTAGAAATATTTGCATATCATGTCCATTGTCACAGACAGTAACAGCCACGTCACTGTGTAGCCAGCAGAGACAGAATATATAACAAACCCTCACTGCTTTGTTTCCTCTGCTGCTGTGTCTCTATCTCAGTCTCACAGCACGGAAGAAAAATAATGATATAATTTCTTTTTTAGTGGATAGTTTGGCTCCTGCTGGCTTTCCCACACAATAGAGCAGCATGTGTCAGCAGTTTTTGGCATATTCCACTTAACTGTGATTACATCTGTCAAATTAATACATCCGTTTGCCAATAAAATTAGGCCTACGTTGTCCTGTCAGAGTGAGAAATCTGATTATGTTGAGGAGATGGGTCGGCTCTGTCAATGTCAGAGTCAATATGTAAAATCTGAAATGAAACCAGCCTCACCCGGACGTATGGAGTTACTAATCAACTGAAGAAATTTATCAGCAGGATGTCAGTGTGTAAAAAAATATGTAAATGCTTTTTTTTCGAGGTTTTTCAATTCTGAAGAAGGTACATTTCCAAGTGTTAAAGTTGCATTTTGCCATTTAGCTCTTTTAATGCCATGAAAATAACGATCAGATCCCTAAACCTTCCTGTCCTCTTGTTCTCTCCAGCAGGCGGACGTAGGTGACGACTGCTCACAACCGACAGATCTAAAGGTGAAGACGGAGTTGCTGAGTTGTAAGACGGAGCCCTGTTTGTCCCAGCCGTGCCCGGCGGAGGACCAGACCGAACCTGTCGACTTGTCGCTCAACAAGCCCCGCTCCTCTTCGCTCCCCGCTTCTACGACGAACACCACGGTCAACCCGGCGCCCAGCGGTGCCGTAACCCAGCCCAGCCTGTCTGCCACACCGGTCCCCTCCACGGTACAATCGATAGGCTCCATGGTAACTACAAACTCCATTGTTTAAGTGAAGCTGTATTAAAATGTACTCAGCAGGGTTAAAGCAACCTATCGTATTCCTCTCCAGGTCCTCTCTCCAGGCTCCATCTTGGCCACGCAGGGCGCCGGCGGCCAGCAGATCCTCCATGTCATCCACACCATCCCTTCTGTCAGCATGCCCAGCAAGGTGGGCCAGCTGCAGACCATCCCGGTGGTGGTACAGTCCCTACCTGTTGTGTACACAACCATGCCTACGGATGGCGTTGCAACGGCAGCCATTACGGTGCCGCTCATCGGCAGCGACGGGCGCTCAGAAGGATCTGGTGAGTGTTTCCAGGAAGATACCACAATGGTTGTTTGGTTTTCATTTCAGTATTCAGCCTGACATTATGTTCATGTTTGACATTTTCTTTTTTATTTCTGTAAATCAGCTTACAACAACCTGTATAGAGCCGTGTCGACACAGAAGCACGATGTCCCTGTTCTTAATTCAGCCCACAAATGATTGATTGGTTTAGTTGTTTTTCCAACAAAACAAGTACAAGGCCAGTCCTAGTTGAATCACTGAATCAGAATCAGGAGCCAGGTTGGCTTCTTGGCATATTAGCACAGACCAACAGCAGTGAGTCATGTACTGTGACAGAATAGGCCACTGTGCTATTTTCAAACTTGTTCCCTCAGTTGGCTGCTGCACCTAGACTTCTTCTCTTGTCAAAGTGATGACATGACTCAGTTCAAGCTATACAAAGATAACATTTAAAAACGACCCCAGTACATCACTTTGACCTCACTTTATATGTTATGTATTATGCTTCATACGTTGCGTGCCTTCCATGCGTAATATTGGTGTCAAATGATGAACGTGATATGAAATGGACAACAATACCGCTACTCAACGCTCCTTTGTGTTGCTGCCTCAGTTTTTTTTTAGGCTAGTATGACCACTAAAAGTCACATAGCATTAAACACTGGATAGGAAGGTGTCTGAAACAGCCTGTTTCAGACAAAGGCTGAACTGAGGAGCTGCATAAAGCATAAGTAGAGTCCAGTAAAGCCCCAGAACATCAATATAGACCGGGACATGTGCAAATGTCATGCGTATCATGTTAAAACAAAAATGATTTGGCAGCTCACTACATAGCACAGGGAGGATTTGTTTTAAAATCTGCAAAGTAAAGAAAAGGAAGACCATTTGAGATGATTAGATTACTAGATCTGTCCTCTCCTCTGTCATTCTTTCCTATCTTTGTCTGTCACAGCTGGTTCTTCCATGTTCTTCCATGGTTCTGTCACTCTTGCTCACACCGTCATTTATGGGGGAGCTCTCGGTCTCAGAGGAGTACAGTGTGTCTCCCGAGGGAGGCGGTGTGTGTTTGTGGTTAGCGCTATGTTAGACTTGCCATCTGTCTGCCTGTCTATCTTTGACATCCTGGAAGCTCTCCATATGTGCCAGATGATTGATGTCCCCACTTAAATGAAGGAACTTGTGGAAAGAAATTTTACATATATTGTAGGAAAATGTTCCTGCCTGAAATACATCTGTCAACGTTTCTACAGCTGATTCTATCCTTTAATATTTTGGAAGAGAAAGTCTCATAGGAACTTCCAGTGTGCTGACTGCTGAGTAACTATCATCTGTCATTTTTAACTTACTTAAGCATGTACTCAAGTTCTGTTCCTCAAATGTCCTGACCTTTTCAGACACTGAGATGAATCAGTATGTGAAATGATGATCAATAGTGAAGAACCTGTCTGAGGGAAGTCCTCATATCAAACCACTCACAAAGAAAGTTTTTCATGATGTCAGCTGTTAGTCAGAAGCACCTTAAATACTCAAAACGATCTAGTCAATTTGAGTTAAGTGAATGAAAAACAGAAAGGTTGAAGGAGGTGTAATCCATCCCTGAGTAAACATGAGCGGAAGCTCGACATTTGCAGGCAAGCTGGCAAAACAGGCCTCCACCCCTTTGACAAACTGCAGTAAAGTCACTCAGTGAAGTCAGTTTAGTTCACCTTGGTCTCTAATCCAAACCAGCATGGCCTCGACTCAGGAATGTAAACAGGGGACGCAGCGACTCTCAGAAACTTCTCGAAGAATCTCCGGCGTACAAACTGGCCTGAAGATGCTCTCACGCTCTTCAACTTCAACAGTGTCTGACATTTAATACGTAGTCAGGAGTTCACTTGTCACACAGTTCTATAATTTACATTTTTGACTTCTCCTCTTCTACTTTCCTTCATTTCCCAGCATGCATTTCAAAAATTAGTGCACATTTTTCAGGGCGTCCAGGTCCATGTGAGGACAGAATATAATTTACATCATACAATAAACGAATGTAGTTTTCAAAATCTCATTATAAGCTTTACAGAGGTACTGCATGTTACTGGTTAATTGTGTGGGATTGCTTTACACAGGTTTATATAATTAAATTAAATTAAACCTCCTGTAGATGGAGAAACAGTGATAATGATAGCAATACATAGTGAAAGCAATAAATGATTTTTTTTTTTAAATTGACGTAACGCAAATTCACTGTATCTTGTGACTGCATCCTTCCCTTCTTGCCATGATTTTGATTAGATGTTAAAGCACAGAGTCATATAATGAACAATAAGATGTTCAAATGTATGTTATGTGGTGGTTACTAACACTGATGTCTTGATTTCGGGTCGGTATAATGCAGCACAATGTCTAATGTTTTTTTGTTTGCATCAGAACTTAAAAGCGGCCTTAATCGATATTTTGACAGTGTGTAATATGAAAGATGTCACTCATAGTGATGAACCTACAGAGAATTATCAGCCACTCTGCAGCTCCCCTCAGCTTTATGGAGATTTATAGCGAGTTTCAGTTCATTGTTTAGCCGTCCAGCTGCAACTTTACTGCTTTGGTTCACTCTAAGCAGTCTTCTAGGGGTTTTTTTTTTTGTGGCTGCAGCAGGCAGCTGTTTTCAGAGGAAAAGTTCTAAAAATCCACTGTACACTACCTGCTCAACACCAAACGGAAAACAGACACAGCTAGCAAGGAGCTGATGAGCATAGTGTAGCATTTAGCAGCTGAACAGCCAGATATGTCCGTCAGGAGTTGGTAGAGACCAAAACAGAGCTAAAAGAGTGAATATTGGACTTATATTCACCAGGTGGACAGAAACACTCATCCTCCAAATGAATTATAATGTTGCACCATAAGTGCTGGATGTATAAATAAGCAGCTGTTTGCTAACAAGTTCATCATATCAACATAAAAGCTGATGATATTAAATATTCTGTTCACAACTTGTTTCCACTGCCCCAAAAAATGTAGTTATTGCAGGTTTAAAGATCCTGTTAGACGGGCACTTTGGAACTTCTTGGAAAACAGTTCGTGTTCAGTGGTGACCTCATGCTGTACGAGTAGGTGTAGCTAAAAAGTCTAACTAATAAAGCATCACACATTTTCCGCCGCCGCCGCCCATCTGAACACACTAAAACTTTCTTTCTGTCCGTAGTTAACAACCCACCGGTTAATAAGATTTATCTCTCACTGTCTAATGTACCACCCAAACATCATGTTTCACAAGGAATTACATCACTTTAAGTAAGTATTGATATCATTTAATGGAGCTTTTAAAGCTGCAACTTTGCTCATTTCAGTGGCTGTAAATGTCATCTCATGCAAACAGTGATCTCTTGGTAGTGAACTTAACATTTGGCTGAGTCTCACAGTATTGCACCTGTAACCACACCTAACAGTGATGTCATGGTGTCCCGACACACTTCAGTGCAGAAAGGTGAAAAGTGAAACCATTTGACGTCAACAAAAATGAGATTTTTAGCTGTTGCAGTATGATTTTGGTTCTCTTGTGCCTCATTTTTGAAGTTTTGACCATCATTTCTTTGGGTGACGATAAGAACATTGCTACAACAAAATCCATCAGGGGAAGATATGTGAGCAGTCAGGCGACGAGACAATAAGCCAACAGTTTAGCCACATTATCTAAACCACCTTATTTGGGAGTAAAACTGAAAATGAGCACAGTAATGCCTCATTGTGCAAGAAACTGTGTATAGTACAGAAGGTCAAAGTTAATCAAAGAAGGTCAAAGTTAATCAAGATGTTAACAATGGACTGTTTGGATAATCGTTTTTATCATTTGCCTTTGTTTTCTCAGACAAATGTGTTAAGCAAACTTTAATATAGTTTAAAACCTGATAATATTTCTTTCCTGTCTGACTTCTTTTCAGTAACGTTTCCAGATCTCAGAAATTAACTTTAAATACAATGATAGGAATGATGGGCGAAACTATGAAAATAAGAACCGGTTTGTAATAAAAAGGGTTGTGTAAGTGAACTGCACACAGTACACTCATGTAACTAACCTGGCCAGTCCGTGTCTTTTATACCAAAGGAAAACAAACAGATGGATCAAGAACATGATCTCAGCTTACTTAGTCTGGAGGTTTGAGTACTGTGATACAGTAGCTTACAGTTAGCACAGTGCTTGCTTACACAATTTCCTCATAGGGATCATTCAAGCTTCTTCTACACCGATGTAATCTAATATCTTATCTAGCGAGCAGGGCCAGGTGGATTCTGAGGGTTCAGTTGTCAGCAAAGGAGCCGTCTGTCAGTGCTGTGCAGTACAACACTGAAAAAAAAAAAAGAAGACGTGATCCAGATGAGAGGAGAGAGGGAGGGAGAAGGAGAGAGAGGAGATGGGAGCTTTGATATTTTCTTCCTGTACCTGCAAAGAGAACAAGCAGGAGACGGCTGACATTTGCTGTGACTGTGGTGCTGTGTGGGAGGAAAAGGAGAGCGAGGACCGGATAGGTAGACATAGAGGGGGGCGGGGGGGAGGAAAGGAAGTGAGACTGGGTGGGTGAGGTGATGGTGGGTGTGGGGGTGGGTCGAGTATGCTGCGGGGGTGAGGGAGGATGAGGAGGAGAGGGTGCAGGGGTCGAGAGGAGAGGAGATAGGTCGTTTTGCCTTTTGAAAGAGGAAGGCTGCAATGGCGGAGTGGTGGGGGTGGCTTAATTGTCTCCAGAGACAAAGAACACTTCTTTTGGTGTGTGACCCCCCCCCCCACACACACACACATAAATACTCCACCCAAATTCCTTGCGTCACCCTTCCAACCGCCCCACCCCTCCTTTGCCCTCTCCAGGCTGGGTGGACTTTGAACAGTATGGCTGCCACATTCCAGCACGGATGAGAAAGGGGAGGGTGGGACACTTGTGATTCATTCATTATGTTTTCTGACCAAATAATTAATCATCAGAGTTTGATTTGGAGACATAAAATGTTCTTTGGCTTAAGTCTTGTTTTCCGTTTTGGTAATAGTATTTCTGGTAACAGCCAGTGAAGCTGCCGAATAGTGAATTTAGGGGAAAGACGAGAGGGAGTGATGGAGAAGCAAGAGACTGAAAGACACAGCCAGAGAGGGAAAAAGAGAGAGAGAGAGAGTGGACTTAATGGTTCCAATAGATTAAATAAATGACCGCTACTGTCTGACCCGGACCCACATAATCTGACCACAGTGGAAATGATATTGATGAGAATGGCAATGTAAGGGTAATTTAATGTAAGAATAATTTTGACTTATTGCTGGTAATTAAAACAACTTATTGCTTGCTTATTGACATGTTAAGCTGTTTATGATCTATCACGATATAATGCAATTATATATTATACAGTAGAAGATGACATCAGATCGTATAGAACAGAAGAGAACTATGTTGTCCAGCGAGAGCAGGACCTCAGATACAATAAATACCATCCTAGTAGATCAATAAAAGCACATAAAAACACCACTTCTATGCATACACACTGCATTTAGCCAGATTCATCTGCTTGTGGATTGTCATCCCTTAGTGTAAAGCTCAAATTGTACTTTCCACCTCAAAGGTCTGCATGCACCATTCAACACGTGTGGGCTACACGTCCGCAAACATAGACACCTGATGCAGTGCAAACAGGCCGGCGTGCACATTATTATCCATTTTGTTTTAAGGTGTCCTAACCATACTGAGAAATTAAAAAAAGAAACACTCCTACAGACTCACTTGCCATAGCACATAACAACAAAACTTCTCAGATTTGTATTTCTATGCAAAAAGCGTTAAATCTGTGTTACTCGCTAAACTCAATTTGACATCAAATTTCTAATCAAGTATAAAACCATAAACTTGTTTTAATTGATTTTTTGGCCACTTGGGGGCAGCGAAAACAAGCTGTAAACACAACAATGACATACAAGGGGAACCCAAAAATTCCCAGAATTGTTAAAAAAAACAAAACAAAAAACAAAAAACTATCCTAAATCTTTCAGTAGTACCTTCCTAATGTCCTTTAAAGAACTCTGCTTGAGATGTGATGCACTTGTCCCAGTGCTTCTCCCATTCCTGGAAACATTTCCTGTAGTCATCTTTTGTCACCGTGTCCAGAGCCTCCTGTGATTCTTCCTAGATTTCTTCCATTATGGCGAATCTTCTCCCTTTTAGTCCCAATTTTAGTTTCACCAAGCTCTAGACATGCGCCACCTAGAGGCAAATCCAATAACTACACCCTACTCCCGTGCTATCAATGCCTACCAGGAATTTTGGGTCCCCTCTCTTATAATCACTACCTAGCAAAACAGTTGCTTTTTTATACATCCTGCAGATATGATGTACGTTAGCATTCATTTGGAGTCTTTCTGGCCACCTGATGAATGCTCTGGTTTTGGTCTCCACCGACTCTCGGAGGAAACATCTGTCTCTGACGCAGCTCAATGCTTCAATGCACTTCAACTGAAGCTCTAGCCGCTACGAATCTCATTACATTGCCTACACCTTTAACTAGCTGACATGAAGATAACTTTTCTCAGAAATATCTTGCCAGCAGTTACTCTCAGCTATCAAGAATTCAAAAGCAAGAGCACAACCCCACAGTGACTATCCTCTCTGGTGAAAAAATAAATAAACTCAATGTGTTAGAATTAGTGTTAGCTTGCCAAAACTTGAGGACGACCAGCAGAGACTTCAGATAGCCTCGAGAGATTTGTCTTTCAGTTAATTGCTAATTAGCATTGTCTGTGAGTTCTGCAGAATATTTTTCATTAACATCTGTTCACATTGTCTTCCTCGTGCTTTTGACATTGTGAAAGTTTCTTGAAACAGGAGAGAAAGGAAGAAAGACAGACTCCTGAAATATTTTGTCTGTTAAAAGAAATTCAACACCAGAACAGGATTAGAAACTTTGACAAAGAGGGGACGAGGTTTGGCCATAAATTTGATCCATCAATTCTGCAGGCTGGCAGACCACATCTAACTACACACACACACACACACACACACACACACACACACACACACACACACACTTGGAGCAAGTCTTTGTCTTGCTAAGTTGCTGGAATTCAGGCATCGTTGTTAAGAAGTTATTAACCCCCTGCTGTTCTCTTCTTTCTGTCTCTACCCCTCCTCTCTGTCTTTTATCCTCTCGCTTTTTACATTTCACAGATTTATCTCTTCCTCTGGGCCTTATGTTTCTCTATCATCCTTCCTCAATTTCTGTCCATTCCACCATCTTCCGCTGGTTCTGTCCCTCCTTTCCCTCTTTCCGTCCATCCTCCTATCGTCATTCCCTCGTCCTCTCTTCTCACATTGAGTGCAGTATCTGTAGAGGGAGCATTATCTTCACCTTCATCTGTTTTACTTCAGCTGTCAGCACTCTGGCCATCATTCTATCATTTTATCATTTCAATATGAATATAAATTGTCACTTTTCAACCTCTCACTGACAACTACCTTGTTCTATTTGTCACATCCATGTCCATAGCTGCACTGCCTAAATGATTTTATTCTATTTTTATTTATATTTACTGTACATCGTATTTAGATCTTACTAAAAAAATGTCTTTCTCTACCATGTGTTTCTGTTGCATTGAGCATGTTGATGGCACTAGAGTTTCCTTGGGGATTAATAAAGTTCTTTTTTTTATCTTCTTCTCTCTGCAGTTCGTATCAAACCAGGTTCGACGTCTCCGGTGGAGTATCAGAGTGAAAGCGACGCGGAGAGCGGTACGGAGTCCGGCTCGGCCTCCCTCAGCGCCCAGAGCCTCTATGCAGGGTGAGTCCATGCTACAGAGGGACACAACAAACCCATTCAGGCATACAGCTCAATATCACATATTTAGAGAAAATATGCAGGCGTGAAAGTGGTACGATCCTGTAAATAAAATGGGACACACTGGACAGAAAAGCTGCGTTTACTGTAACATCAGAGCTGGGGATCTGTGTATTTTTCCTACTCAGGGTGATAGTGGAGGTGGGAACCAGTATATTAAGGGTACATTGTGTCTTTGAGCAGGAGTGGCACTGTGGAGCAAAGTTTAGATAAGCAGATTCTTGTTTTGTTTGGATCTTGTGCTCTCAGATTATTCATAACTACTCTGAAACTCTTTTGTTTTGAATTTCCAGGGAAATGGCTCAAGTTTGGACATGTAACAAGCTATCTTTGCGTCCATGGAGAGTTTACTTTTACATGTTTGATCCTATATACTTAGTTGCTCAGTTTGGTTTCTATCAGTCATACTAATAAAGTAAATGTCCTATATTTATTAGAGTTTAGGACAGTCTTACTCCTGCTTGAAAGTTGGGCCTGAATGTCAGCTTTTCTGACTTGATGCTAAATAAACCTGCCGCTTAGGCCTAGTTTTAGCTTTTTTGTGGCCTTATCTACCAAAAATTAAGCAACAGCTGCATCCTTCAGTTTCCTGCAGTTGCACATATGGGCAGCTGGTGGCAGTAATTTGTCAATGATAGAAGCAGCACATCATTAAAAGAGCAGAAGAAGGCCGCTAGTTGTAAACAAAGCAAGGTTTTACAACATTAAAAAGCAGCTTTGCTTTCATTTAAAGAGACAAGATGAGTGGTCAACATGTTCCTCTTAAAGGAATAGTTTAACATTTTGGGAAATACAATGAGAAGAATTTTAAAAATTTGCCTACCGACACTTCCAATGTTCACAAGTTAACTCATTATATCTTCTCTGTTTACCTGTACGTAAACAGAAATGCAAAAATGACAATTTGTTGCAGATATGTATTGGATTGATATCTTTAAGAATAACAGTTTAACAATCTGCACATCACCTCTGTGCAGCATCTCTAGCAGGGGTTTGACAGATCTGGTAGTTGAGCACTGGATTTGGTTTTGGACTTTGTAAAGGTGCGATGGTATCAAACCTGATACTATCGGACGACAAGACTCCGGGATGCTGCGCATAGTCGCTGTCAGCAAACAGTTCAAGAATGTAACTCCCTCTAAAACTACCAATTGTCATTTTACATTTCTATTTACTTATGGATTAAACAAAACAGCAAACACAATGTACATTTTGGACAGGCTTAATGCTAAGCTAGGCTAAACACATCCTGACGTCAGCTCCGTACTTAACACAAAGACTGAAAGACTGATATTGTTCTTCTCATTTCACTCCAGGAAACAATGTGAATAAGCACATTACCAAAAATGTTGAACTATCCCTTTACAATAAAAGGGATAGGGACAATATATTTGGGTGAGAAACATTGAATGCAAACAAAACTGTCTTTGTTAGAGCTGATTAAGGCATGGAGAAAGATTTTGTGCCAATATAAAACAAGTGTCTGCAAAACCATTGACATCATATAAGAACCATGAGCCATGCATGATGTCATCTCAGTGTAAAACCCATGATATGAGTCGGCAGGGCCAGGGAGAAAGAGACATTAATGCACAGCGGGGTTTATGGGAAATGCGGTCTTTTTGTGGATCACCTCCCTTGTCTCCAGCCTCTGGACTAATTACATTACTGCAGTGCTGCCATGACTGGACACTTATATAACCTTATATAACCCTCTGTATAGCGCTGGAGACGCCCTGGCTGTATCACAGGGAGACAAGTGAGTGCATGTGTTGGTGTGCACACATGTGTATACGTGCTTTGTTCACACTTCACAAATGAGGACATTTGGTCTTCTTGAGGAAAGTGTGGACATGTGAAAGGTTGTTAGGCTACTTGTAAGGCTCAAGGCTGCAGAGAAGTGAAGGTTAGGATGCCACTGAAGGCTCTTGCAAGTACAGTAAACACTACTACTTGTGTGTGTGTGTGTGTGTATGTGTGTGTGTGTCTTCGGTGTGTTTATTAGTAAATCAGGATGGAGCTCTTGCCACACCCAGAGGGCGAGGCTGCCTGACTGTAACTGAAAATCAGGGTGTGGATGTACACGATTAACTTAGTGCTGTAATCTGGTTTGTGTGTGTTTGTGTGTTTGTGTGTGTGAGCTTGAGTGAGAAAGAAAGAGACAGAAAGAACGTTTAATAGAAACAAAGTGAACAAGTGTGTTTGTGGATATTTGTGTTTTTTGTGTGATGAAGATTGTTTATGAGCTTGTGTGTGTGTGTGTGTGTGTGTGTGTGTGTTGCTGGGCAGGGCTGTCCCAGAACTGGGGTGTAAACAAGGTTACGTAATGCAGTTTGCCGTCACACCTCCTTGTAAAATGGCTAGAGAGAGAGAGAGGGAGAGAGAGGGAGAGAGAGGGAGAGAGAGAGAGAGAGAGAGAGAGAGAGGCTGCCTTTACAAGTCAACTTTATTTACATCTTGATTATCACATGAATATTAAATAAACTGAATACATTTGTCACAGTGTAGATAAGTCAATCTTTGACTTCTGAAAAATAATTCAGGAGAAGGAGGGAGGGTGAGAGAGGTAAAAAGGAGAATGAGACAAGGAGAGTTAAGAGTTTGTTGGTTTGTTGTTGTCTATTTGTCGCTGTGAGGAGAGTAAAAAATGCAAAAAAATATGAGGGAATCAACGAGAGAGAGAGAATGAGAGGAAGAGAGGGATACAGTAATGTTGAAGCTTTTGTGCAGCTGTGTTGAAGACAGTTTGACTCTCTGACGCCCCCCGGTGGTCCTAATCAGCCCCTGACATCACTTTCAAATTAACCCTGAATGTGATGACAGACAAGAAAATTTGTAACATAATAGCATCATGTGAAATAGTTCCAAAAAATAAACCTGATTACAAGTTTCTTGTGATTTTTTTTTTTTTTTTTATGAATGCATTTCCTAAAATGAAAAACAGATTCAGATTTATTAAGTCAAGACCATGTTACCATGGTACGGAGCACAAACAGTGACAATAAAATGATGGCCGGCAGCAGGAAAAAAAACATGTCACATAAATAAATTGCAATTGCAATTTACATGTTAATTAACTAAATTAATTTAAACATAAAGGGATAGTTTAAATAGTAATATCCAAGTACTTTTTTCACAAATCTTACATTTTAAGAGCCAGACTGAAGCCGGATTATTGAGACTGATAACAATATCAATATTTGAAATTTAAAAAATAAGTAAACAACACATCAGCTGCTAAACACATAACATGAGTAAAAAATTTAGACACATTTTGAACAAATTATAATGTTTTTAGTTTTCAAATTACAAAAGACCAACATATAAACTGAGTGGGATATCATACAGTGTTGAAATAAACATATCAAATAATAACATTGATTACTAATTTCTTTTCTGCAATTTCTTGCTACTTATTGGCCGCCATAGTTATATTCCAATACCAGTGTGTGATAAGCTAAAACAGATTTCTTCAGATAATACATCAGCCAGGTTTTAATCCATGAATTTGAACTAAACATAGTATGACTACTGTCATTGTAAAGGTCACGTTATGGACTCTTTTTTTCTCTTTCAGGTCTTAATATCTTCCAGTTATGTTTGGGAGTCCTTTGTTGATAACTCCAAAGTTACAAATACACCGTAATTTCCGTCTTCATGCAAGAGATAATTGAAATTCGAAGCATGGGTCACATGATGACACACTTTGGAGTTCGCCGTACCAGTTCTGTCTGACTCGTTACTTACATGTTGGTCGGTCTTCTTATTTTGGATAACAGGACGTTCTTGATGTAAACTCAACACTGTTTATGTGACAGTATTAACGTGGAGTGTCTTAAGGTCAAAGGCTTTTTTTTTGACAATTTGCAAGAAAATTAATGTAATCTTTTAAAGTTCTTTATCAGTGCCACTCACTCAATATTCTTTCTTCATCGCTCTTCCTCTGTCTCAGGTCTGTTATGGACTTGGAGCCGGTCGATCCAGATTCGCCGGACATCAAAAGGAGGCGGATCCACATGTGTGACTATGAAGGCTGTAAAAAAGTTTACACCAAGAGTTCCCACCTCAAAGCCCACAGGAGGATACACACAGGTGAGACCTGAGCAGAACTAAAGTATTAATAATAAATCACCAAATGTGTTTGTGTGGGATTAGTTGATTAGTTCTGCAGGTAAATTATTATTCGGGTTTCTTCCTCATGATTAATCCCTTTCCAGTCTGCCCATTTACAAAATTTAAGCACGTAACATAGCGTTATTTAAGATTTATTTCAACTTTCTTTTCCTGACATTTAGATTTTTAGATGTAGTGCTTTAGTATAGATTTCTACTGTACTACACACAATGGCTGAAGGAGGAGAAGAAACGGATTTGGTGGCGTATTCACTGACAAAGCCTTTTTCGACAAGGACACTCCAAGAAAAGCTGGAAATTGTGAGAAAGGGTCAACGAACCCTGCAGCCAGCAGCCCTGTCCCAGCCGGGGAACGGATATGTGCGGCACTTTCAGTTGAGCAACTATGAAAGGTACACCTGGCTTACAGCGTCGAAGGAACCTTGCTGGGAATGCAGAATGTTATTTTCAACCGACCAAATATGGTTTTTGGAGCCACACTGGGTTTGCAAATGTGAATTCCCTAACCAAGGCAGCAAAGAGACACCAGAGCACGGCAGGACACTTGCAAGCAACTGTGCTACTGAAAATGTTTGGAGGCACCCAAGTGGATCTGCAACTCAACGAACAAATGCGAAGGGAAATGGAGCTCCACAATGAAAAAGTAGGGAGATACTGAAAAAACTGATCGATTGTGTCATCTTTCTGGGTAAACAAGAGCACTCATTTAGTGGACACGATGAAAGCAAGGAGTCCACAAACAGGGGTAACCATGTCGATCTTTTCTGGCTGAGCACGACAAATACTTGCATTACCACCTTTCCACTAACAAAGTGTCTATTACTATACGACCTGACTATTCCTATAGCTGAAGTGTTGTGAGAGGAGATAAAAAGGGAGATCAATAACGCACCTTTTGTCACAGCTATGGTGGATGAAATTACAGATGTGAGTACTGCAGCCCAGCTGGCACTGGTGCTCCGTTACGTGACGGACACTGGTGTCAAGAAGAGATTCGTCAGATTCGACGATGTTACGAGTGGCAAGCGGGCTGATGCCGTTGCTGCTCTCATTATCTGATTCTTGGAGGATCACGAATGCCTGGATCAAGTTGTGGCACAGTGCTTTGATGGTGCTGCCGTCATGGCATCTGGACTAAATGGGGTGAAGTTAAGGTGAAGGCTCCTATAGCATTATTCATATATTGCTATGCACATCGACCTAATTTAATACTGACTGAAAGGGCATGGAAGCTTAGAAAATGTAGGATCTTTTTTGCACATCTCAATGTCCTAGCTGCATTTTTTTCCAGATCTCCTAAGTGCATGCAGCTGCTTGATGATATCTGCCAGCGGCTTCTTCTTTCTGCAGCACCAGCGAGGTGGCAATGTAGTTCCCAGGGCCCTATGTTCCCCGGATTTATATGGCACATAATGGGAACATGACAAAGCGTCCTGTGTTCCCCATCTCTATATAGCACATAATGGGAACCTGAAAAAAAATGTTCCCCAGCATATATTTGTTTGTGCTGATGTTCAAATAAAACTCATAATAATTAGATCCTATCAGGGTATACTGTAGATTGTCATTCCTCGCCAGTGGAATGTAACCTTTGACTCAAATGTGTCCTAGCACTGTTTGAAATATAGACTGTTTCATATTTACCATACAGACATGAGAGTGGTATCAATCTTTTCAACTGACTCTTGGTAAAGAAGAGAATAAGCATTTTTCCCCACAGTGTTGAACTGTTGAACATTGACAGTGATGTTTCCATAACCTCAACTAAATAGCTTCAGTTTAGCAGATTTAGCAGATCAGAATATACTCAGAGTCAGTTTTGAAACATATATTTTCAAGTTGTTTTGGAAGACACAAACAAGTGACCTGTATCTTTGTTCAGTTAATGTTAATGCAGACTGGAAAAAGGTGGACAGAGCAGGTTTGGCGCATTAACATTTTTCTGCAGTCTTGTAGCCAAATGCCATCTTTCTTCTACCAACATTCAACAATCACACAGTGGAAAATGCTTTGCGGAAAAGAGAGAGAGACTTTCATGGGTTGTTGGAAATTATGGGAGGTAGGAGGTAGGATTACAGGGTATTGAGGGTTTTTTTTTGTAAATTTTTGTTTCCATCAGTATCCCAGCCTCCCTTTTTCTTTCCCTCCTTCTGTCGTGTCCTCCCATCTTTTCCTCTCCCCTAACTCTTCTCCTTGTCTCCCGCCTCCCTCCAGGAGAGAAGCCCTACCACTGTACCTGGGAGGGCTGCACCTGGCGCTTCGCCCGCTCCGACGAGCTGACCCGACATTTCCGCAAGCACACAGGAATCAAACCTTTCCGCTGCACCGAGTGCGACCGCTCCTTCTCCCGGTCCGACCACCTCTCTCTGCACCGCCGCCGCCACGTCATGATGTGAACTCTGACCTCCCTCCTCCTCCCCCCTACCCTCCCAAACACCCACAAACTCCTCATCAACCTCCCCTACAAACCAACCTCTTGACCCTCTCAAAGTCCCTCACAGCACATCTTGTACCAGTTCGCCCCACTATATTTCCCTGCCTCCCCTCCGCTGCCTCTCACCTCCCACAGGATTTCAACCCCCATCAGCAGATAGAAAATGACATCTTCTTCCTCCTCTTCTTCATCTTGAAATCATAGGAACATCAGGAATGTGTCTGTGTTCATGTGTGTGTGCGCAGTGGAGGTGACAGGATTTTAACTGTGTGTGTTTCAACACATAATCATCATTACCGTCCACCCAACTACCCACCACCCCACCATCATCTTCCAACTCAGTCCCACCCCTCACAGAACACGTCCCCTCCTCAGAAAGAGAGGGATGGACAGATGGACTTCAAACAGCAGGGACGTTCATCCATCCATCCATCCATCCATCACATGCATCCATCCATCCATCCGGAGGAGAGGAGGAAGATGAAGGGACGAGAGGAGGAATGACGTGTGTATTGTTTTTCAACTTAAATGAGAAGGAAAATCTTCAGCCTGATGTCGCTTCAGCTGCTCTTCTTCTCTTTTTTTTTTAACAATATTAATTATGTACATATCCAGAGTTGGGAAGTTATGCAACTCCAAGCGTAAATTAAAGTTTAAATAACCCTTTTCCACACAGGAACTTTTCTAGGAATCTTTTTAGGAACTCTTACCTAACCGTTTTGACTGGAGGAACCTGGCAAAATTGGTAAATTATGATCTAAATCAGGAACTATCAGATCTAAGAAAAAGAAAATATGACTACAAATCTCACCAGACCTTCCAGTTCTTAACCATTGGTACTTGAAAGTTCTTGATACTTGGTTGGTGCTATGGACATATTTCGGTTGGTACCAAAAAAAAAAAAAGTATTAATGTCAATACCCTACTCTAATCCTGACCCATAGTTCCTGACCTCCAAAACGTCCCTGGCGTTGGGGGAAGTCTTCTTTAATGGACAAGGAACTATCTGGGTGGAGTAAAAATAAATGAGAACGATAAACTCAGCAGATTGTTTTCAGTCTCCATTTCCACCCCTGTTGCTACAGTAAACTATGAAATACATCACAATGACTCTGAAAATATTTTTGCACATGACAAACTACAACACAAAGGTACTTTTAGTTCCTGTTGTTCCTTGGTTCCTGGTAATATTTGATAGAAAAATGGCTAAAACAACCAAAACTCAGTTGGATTATATCAATTTGTAATCACAACTTTTAGATGAAGAATTTACTAAACTGTAATAGATTTTGAAAGGAGAGACTTCCCGACCCTGTGCATATCAGTGTATGAGTCTGTATGTGTGTGTGTGTGTGTGTGTGTGTGCGTATGTAGTGAGCTTTTTCACAGCAGCTGAAGTGACATCAAACACACATTTCCTCTAAATCTGTCTGAGGTGTCTGAGGTTAAGAAAAAGTAGTTTATTTTGTCCTGACCCCTACATCAACCCCAACCCCTCCCCCAAACCCCAACCCCAACCACACCCCCACCCCCACCCCCTACCCCTGGTGCAAGGAGCTTCAAGACTGTGAACTTTATAAAGATTCATTTGTTTTCATTGTATCAATCACATTATTGTTATTTGCGTGTTCTCCTCCCCCCCACCCCTGCACACACACCTTTCTTACTTGTACTTCGATAACAGTATTTGCTTTTCATGTGTCATTGTTGCTGTTGTTTTATGAAATAAGGCCTTCAGTTTTGCCTCTTTTTTTTCCCCCCTCTTTGCCAGATTTGGCGCTCTTAACAAAGATAGCATCCTTTTTTTTTTAATGATTTCAGATCCTTTGGTTGTGTTCTGAGGCTGTGAAAAAAAAAAGCAGAGGAGACACAAGTAGTTTGAGATTACAAGTAAAACTCTCGCGCAGGGAATAGGGGAGCTTTTCTGAGTGTGTGTTTTTTGCGTGTGTTGTTCGTGTGAGTGTCTGCGAGTGAGTGTGCATGTTTTGAGACAAACACATAATCAGAATTTAAGATTTTTACGAGTGTGTGTTCCGGGCACTTGTTCTTTTACCTCTTGCCCGTTGAGCCTTAATAACTGAAGTCAATCTGTAAAGGGCGAAACCAGAACCACTGACAGAGGACGTTTAGCTACTTCCCGAGACACTGTTTTTCCATCAGAACCTGGTCTTAGCAGTGTTGACTTGTTTATCTCCTTACTTTGTGCAGAAACGATGGTTTTGGTGCACAGAGAAACTCTAAAGTGCTATTTAACTAGTTAAATACTGAGTATTGGATGGTTTGAGCAGGAAATCTGCTGAATTGCTGCACAGCACAAATCAGGAAGAGGGCACTGTTCCTCCAGAGCAAGCAGATTTAAGAGTTTTTGATGAGAACAGAAGGGAGAAAAAATCACTGCTTCTTTAAAGTTAAGGAAAGGATCAGCCTCCTGCCGTTCACATGGATGGATTACAGGAAATATGGGTTTAATTCTGAGAAATTCAAGCAATGACAATATCATCACTGTCCAATTTGTTTACACCACAAATTATTTGACAGTTTGATTTCTACAAATCCTAACTGTAACCAGTATTTTTTGAATTTAGAAACAGCAGCAGACACATCAGCCACTTTTTGCCATCATGCTAACGTACCCAACAATGTACCTGTGGAGCCAACATGGCTGCCACTGAAAGCGGCACAGTGGCCAGGCCGTCTGTCAGTGGTTCTGGGAGAAACCAGGCACTGTGTCGGGCTGTCAGGGTCTGTAGTGCCGGGGTTTAAACCAAGGGGGAACTAAGCTCTCTCCTCACTAGCATTTCTAAAAGGGTCGCGGGGGTCAGTTCTCTTTCGACAGAGCTTGTTTTCCATGGTGATAGAACTTAATTTAATGCCTCAAAAAACTAACCACCAATTTTAACTGAGAATCTTGTTTTTCTGCCTTTTCCTCACAGTTTAGGTGTCTAAAACCCTCCTGGCATAACTCCCCAATCTGTACTGAACCAAATCTAATCAGCAAACCTTTTGGAACAGAATTGACCCCCCCTTGACCCTGTTCTCTAACCTACAGCGTCCATGTCTTAAGTGGGCTGTTTTTCAGCCCCTGATCTGGGCTGAACTTGATTATGCAACATAACGCGACCTCGCTCCAAGCGCTGTTCTGAACTCAGTAGTAGAGCACTATAGCTGGTAGTTGTACTGCTGATATGCAGCTCGCATAGGTTATAACAAAGAATCTTAAAGGGAGGTCAGGATGTGTAGAAGCCTGTGCTGTCGATCACTGAACGAAGTGCTCCATATAAAACACTCCGAAGCAAAAACACAGGAACTCATGTGTTGTGATGTCTTAAGTGAGGGTATGTGATCAACGGAACATGCTTTTTATAATCCTGATGTGTTCCTTTACAAAATAATAAAAAGGCAAAAGACATTTTGCATTGAAGATAAAATAGGGAGTACTGCACTGGGTCAAGAAACGTAGTGTTGGTGATGTTGAAGTAAAAAATCAGGTGCTCTTCAAGGATAGCGCAAGTAGTTCGAGTAAGAATTAAGCTGGACAGACATTTTGCTTTGGCAGCGCTGTTCTCGTTAGTGATTTGGAGTTGTTGTGGTCATTTCAAAAGCTGGCAAGTGAGAGCAAAATGTTAGATTTTCATAGAACTGAGATGGACGTGCAGGCTTCCTGTCAACTGAGTGCATGCCATGAACAGGGCAGATTGTTGTTTGGTCTGCACGCTGCAAACGAAAAAAAAAAATCCCTCTTAGCAAGTCACTGAATCTGTTTTTGGGACTTTGAAATCTTATTTTTCATAAATAAGATCAGCTTCATTGAAGGATATTGTCACTCATATCAGTAAAAGTATGGGAAATGGTGTCATTTTTTTCCATTATATTAAGAATCTGAACTGAATTCAGTCACTTGTTTTGAAGGATTTTGTTCTTTTTTGCAGTGCAGAGCAAATGCAATGTTCCCAATTCTCTTAACATCCCCCTCTGCTTCAACTAAAAAAAAAGTTACTAAGCACATCTTTCTAGAAGAGTATATGCATTTGATTGCAATTTTCTTTCTTTTGTAAACTGTTGATAAAGACATTAAGGACAATGACAAATAATTAAGAGAAATCCATGTACATAAATGTATATAATCAAAAAGTGCAGAGTAAATGTAACGGGTGAATTTCTATTTTTAACACTGACTAGATAATGTGAAAAAAAACTTTTTTTTTTTCTCCTTCCTCCTCTGTTGGTTTGATGAAATGTGTTTCATCATGTGTTCTTCTTTTCAAATCTAACAATACATTTGTTTTGTAGTTTCTTAAAAAAAAAATATATTGGTCCCACTTGTGTTGTGCACACTTGTGTTGCATGGAGAGTAGCCTTCTTGTTTTCTTATAGTGACGTTGGTGAGCATGTCAGTGTGTGTGAGACAGTGGGGTTACCTTAACATTAATGACCCAAGGAAAAAAAAAACACACCCTACTGAGAAATCATGTTGAAAATTAATAACCAGATCCATTTATTTCAACAGAGCTTGACATTTCTGCACTGGACCTGATTGAAATATCATTAAAACAGTCAGTTAAATACAATATTTAGCTGGTTCTGGTCAGAAAACATTTTTTACTCCCAGTTTCAGGTGTGTTCAGACAGAATATTTCAGGTCAGATAGGGCTAAAGTATTAATGTTGTGGCTATTTTGGGTAGACTGACATGAATCGATTGCCCAGTTCACACTCTCCTGACTCATAGTGGATTGATTATGTTGAAGAGTTACAAGATCCAAACATATCCAGAACAGATACAGAAAACCAGCTTTCTAATATTTTTATTACAGTTAAGTTTGAGAAGTTCCCAAATAAAATATAGACAATTAAATTATGTTAGTGTCTCTCCTCCTATTTGAAATTCAAATATTAACAGGAGTAAGATTTTAACTTAGAAACCAAAATCATCCACGTGTCATTGGTAGATAATTTGCTCAGGTGCTACATGCTAAAATGTTAGCGTACTAGCACTGTAAGATAAATGGGTATCTACTGCCGTTCTGATCATAAGTAAGATGAAAATATATTTTTCTGGTTAGCTTTCAACACCAACATGTCCCATGATGCCTTGACTATCTGCCAGTGGTTAAGATTCATGGGATATGTTGTTGTTGTTGTTGAATGCTAACAAAATAACTGTTAATATCTGCCTATGTTATATATATATCTATGTTAAAATAGAGGTGTTTGCATTTTTCAATCCAGTATGGTAGTGGATACCCATTTAGTTCAGAATATAGACAGAGCTTTGTTGAAAGATTGATAAAAAAGACCCTCTTTGGGAAAACGCACTGAAGCTAACTGAAGAGAAGCTAGCAAGGAACGTGACAGGACTTGAGCTCTTAATAGACTCGAGTTGATTTGGTAAACTATGGAACAGCTTAAATCCAATTTTCCTACCCAAACCAATCAGTTCATCCAAATAAAAAAAAAACCCTCTTCTTCTTTACCTCTAGTTATGTGTAGCCACGCGATGTAGCCTAGCTTTGGTTTTATTTACTCGAGTTTTGAGAAATCTGTGGGGAACAAGATGCAATGACGGTGAATGGAATTTGTGGTTCACTGAAAAAACACTTCAGAATTCAACAGAAACATCACAGTAACTACGTTTTTGAAATAATCGTAGCTCAAGGTCAGTTTTCTAGTTCCAGTGTCAGTGGTAAAGACACTGTCAATGCTTCGATCTTTTGAGTACCACAAATTGAATTCCATACACCTCCATTATATTGTGATATAGGCAGAATTTAGAGACATCTAAAAACCTGGAAAAATAAAACCAGAACTATCTGTGTGACTAGATATCACTACATGTTTGTGAAAGAACGTGGATGAAGTAACCCTTCAATTTTTTTTGTATTCAACAAAATAGATCCTAAGCCCCTTTTATTTGTAGGAACATGTACCACACACACACAACACAAATGTGTTATTATGTAAATGAACATGATATTGGTCCATTGCTTTACAAGCACAGTGATCAGCTCTGGTGATCATCATAGCAGCTAAATTGGTAAACACACACACACTAAAACCTTCAGTGTCACAAAGAGGACAGTCAGTTATTACATTTCAGAGCCTGTTGACGATGACCCTGACAAAGTCTTTCCGCTGGTTTTAAGAGTTGTTGCCAGGAGACTGATGCATGTGTACATGTCTTTCCTGCTTCCTGTTGGTTTTTTGCCATTTGTGCAAGCTTGTTTTCCTCTGTATTCTTCTAAATCTTCTGTTCATGTGCAAAGCAGGGCACTGAAACATTAAAAAAAAAAAAAAAGTTTTGTATCCCTGCTTAGACCTTAACCCAGGATAGAGTTCATGTCTGAGGGTGACGTCACTGACTGTGTCCGTCTGTGTGCGAGTGCCTCGACTCACCACGAATCATTTCCTCTGCAAATCAGAACTTTTAGGTATTTTCTATTGAATGCAGTAACTTATGGGCCAGTACTATATTTACTCAGTGCAATGCAGTTATCATTATAATAATAAAATTATTAATAATATGTTTTCTTTCTTTTTATTTTGTATTTGTACAGAACAAATGTGTAAAGATCAGTGAGGAAAACGTGAGCTTTTTGATACTGTGACTCATGGTGTTGAAAAGTCAGTTTCTCCCTGTACAGTTGTGATTTATTCCCCCCCTCCCTCCCTTCTTCTTTTATAGAATAAAAAATGTTTTTGGTGCAATTTATTTTGGTGTCTGTGTGTTGTTTCTTATACTTGGGGTGATGCCCCTATTCAGAGTCCAGCGGCAAGATAAACAGCAGTTCATCGATGTTATGGAAGAGGTCAAAAGTCAAATGATCATGTTATAAAGTCCTGAGAAAATGACAATGCAGAGGAGATTGAAAGAGAGTTTCCAATGAGAAAGAAATATGGCTCTTAGGAAGAAAAGAGGTAAAATTTCATATCAGTGACAATAATTGCAGATTTGTTAAAAATGAAATTAAAAAACATGAGACAAGAGAATACTTTTATCATGTCCATAGTCACAATTTTTAATTATTGTGAAATTACAGGCCAGTATCCTATGGAGGATAATGTCAAAGTTGAAAAATGTTCTTTTTGTGTTATCTGTAAGAAAACATTTATAAAGACTGGCTCTGTGAGGCTGTACTATGACTGTCACCATCTAATATTTGCTAATAATATTATAAGAAATAAGAAATAAACACAAAGTACAGCTCAGGCTGATGGGAATGTCATTAGTTTTTCAGGATTTAGTCATTAACCAAAGTATTGTTGAAATTGAAATGTTGACCTGATGGTGGTGTTAGATGAAAAAACTAAAATTCATTCTCTGGGCATCATTAATTTCTGAACTAAGTGTGGTCAAAAATAAAAAAATTAAAAATAATCTGAAATCGTAAAAACCGAACATAAACACACTTTTACAAACTTTAATTTGAAGAAACGTTCTCCCTTTTAAGACTTATTATTTATACCAAATATGTGTGACTGTATTACAGGGAAATGTAAATAATATTAAACCTATTTTTTCTTCTTTTATTAAATGGTGCAAACATTAATAGATCACACATGCATCATATATTTAATGAAGTATGTGTAATGTAATATAATGTATATTTGTATATGTTTTGTTGTTCTGGAACAAACAGATTATATGATATTGTCCAACAGTGTGCAAAAAAAGTTCCATCGAACTGTGAGACTCCTTAAGAGGAATTTTACTGAGAATGTTGGAAGCACTAAAGGTCAAGTTATTTTTTATTTATATTGTAATGATGACTGTCATAGGCTGACACGTGAATATTTTAATTTTTATTACATCACTGATAAATGAAATCAGTGTGGTGTGACACACGATACACTTGTATGTTGAACTGTCCGCCACAAGAGGGCACATTGTAACAGAGAATGGGAGGAAAACTGAAGGAATCCCATCAGGGAGGAGAAAGAGACACAACATCCATCTCAAGTAGCAGAAACTGTCAGCAGAGGAAATGTTACAGGTGTAAACATCTAAGTAATAACTGAATCATTTAAAATGTGGGTTACTCCCTTTAAAATGTTCTGACCTCATGTTTTAAAAAAGAAAAGTTTAGAGAGGATCCTTCATTTGAAATCCAAACAGAAGAAGACTGAGATCAAACTCAGTTAATAAATGAAAACCTCATTGACTAAAGCATGAACCAAGTAATAAAAACCTTTTCTTTGTGTGTGTGTGTGCACGTGTGTGTGTGTGTGTGTGTGTGTGTGTGTGTGTGTGTGCGTGTGTGTGTGTGTTGGCTCTGGATGTAACTCTCTCTGCTTTTGCCGTTTCCTCTAAATAGGTTTATTGGCCTCATGCAGTCATGATCAGGCCAATCATTAACATACAGCGACAGCCGTTTGATTCATGCAGATGCAGATGGAGACAGACAGACGCTATATAAATGCAATAAAGAACAAAACTTTGCTACTTTATGTGATTTGGCAGTCTGCAGAACAACGCTCAATCAGGACAGGAAGGGACTTGCACACTGCCGAGCTCAGCTGCTGTGGCCTCTTAATCTGATTTACTTATTTTTTAGTTTTTGTGAGTTCCACTGTAATGAATCATAGGCTACCAGCTCGCTGCTGTCCTAACTGCCTGGTTAATTTTGGCCACGAAATCCTGTTTTTGCCTCCCACACAGAGGACCACAGATTTGCAAGAAAGCAGAGTCTCCATTTTATCTTCATGTTTGTTTGTGTGTGATATTTTGTCCTAGTCATTTTAGAATATATTTTAAGAGCAAAGTTCATATGATTTTGTAAGACAGTAAAGGTGCTTGAGGACAGACTGTATGACATGTGGGACAGATATAATTAATGTGTGTTATATCAGCTATATCAGGAACCAAATCTAGGTTTATTACAATAACTGTACTTGTGCAATCGCTAATGATTCTCTTGAACTCCTCCACTACAACATGCAAAGTTTGTGTCTGACGCATTGAGCTTTACAACGAAGTCGCGCCGCACAACGGTTAAGACCAGTTTCCTACCACCTGCGAGGTGTAAACTGCTTCAAACGTCAATGGTGTGCTTTTTGCAGTTTTGAAGCTATCACCAACACAATGCTTCATACATCACTGCTTTGGAATAATTAAACAAGCACGTGTGACATCAGTACTTTGAGTTCTGTTTTTGTTTTTGTTTTTTTTGCCTATACTTGTTGACAGTTTGGCTATTTTCTCCATGAAAATTCATGCAGAGCTATGAGTAGTTCCTGTTTGCACAATATACAGACAACTATCACTGGATCATGATTATGATTATCAGGCAAGATCTGTACTTATGCTTACTATGTTTTTTTTCTAGGCGGATTTATGGACTTTTATCCACAATTGAAATTAGAGATATGAATTTCCCCAGAAAGCGAAAGTCACGTTGAATCTACCGTTTGTACAATGTCTCTGTCTTCAGATTTGAGTGATTTATGATTCTGAGTAGCCTGAGTTTGATTTTTTGACGCAAATCACTTTAATTAGGCCCTAAAGCCTAATGAGGAGAATCTATAGGCTGCTTTTAGATACATTTTCATTGTCATTTCTTTTTAGAAACTCACTTTCCAGTTGGCTGTCTGATAGGCGTCTGCCCTATTCCAAGACATGTTATCAGTCGGAATTTATCCACAGGTCAATTACCTTGGCAAAAACCGTGATCATGGATGATAAGATTTCCTGGAGGCTGTGTACACTTCTGTGAACTTAAACGTGTTTGACTGAATGCAGCCATTGTAGACAGACAGACAGACAGACAGACAGACAGGCAGCCAGGCAGGCAGGCAGGTGGGCAGGCAGACATCATCATAGCTAAACCCGTTGGGACAAACATCCAACAGAATCTTTACATGCAGAATTCTGCAGATACATCTTACATATGAACAGGAAAACACCAACAAATGCATTCAGAGCAGAATTAGGCAGATACCCACTGGTAATAACATTTAAAAGAGAGCACTCAATTTTTTTAATCTACTTAAATCCAGCCCCCTAGACACCTTCCATTCCAAAGTCTTCCACACCCAAGAGCTGAGCCCAGAAAAGAGTCCCCCTATGTAACTTGGTGCTGGGACTAACTGCCCCGTCTCAGAAGCAGTCTGACCAGTCTCACACCAACACTGCTTTCCAAACAACAATCAGAATAAATTAAACTATAACGCAATGCAAAAAAAACAACAAACAAACTATTTGGAACATCAGAAAAAAGAAACTAGATTAGAAAGTTATCTGGCCCTAAAAAGAGTTTATCTCTCTACTGTCAGAGATAGAAAGCCGAGACGGATCTTAACGAAGTGCAGGCTCAGTGACCACAAACTGGCCATTGAAAAGGGACGACACAAAAAATTATGGCAACCAAAAGAAAAACAAAATATGTGGTCACTGTTTCGACATTTGAGGTTGAGACAGGGATGCACCATTCCTCCTACAATGTAAAACAGTGAAATAAGGAACATTTACTTAAACAACTCTATAATTTCAGATTTCAAAGAGCTCAAGACCTCTCAAAATTAAAAATACTCCTAGGAGAAGGAGACAGGCCATATCCTGCTGCCCAATATGTACCAACATGCCATAACCTGAGGGCAGTGAATGACCTAGACACACACATACACACACACACACACACGTACATGCATAGGATAAACTGCATATATATATATATATATATATAATTAATATATATCAGTCTTAATGTTGTGTTAATGTTATTTTGTTTCATTGATTTGACAGACAGAGGACTGCTTGTATGAGGCTTTTGACCTGCCTGTTCCAATACAATTGCTTTAGATAGATTGTTTTTACATCATAATACAATATACACTTTGTGGGTTTGGTGGGACTTGTCCGAGCAGCTCTTTGCTAAACCGTAAAGCCAGGCGAATACTACAGCTGATCCCTGAATGTCTGAGTGAGTGACAAGTCACAGTCTACAGGCTCAATGGGTTGTTTTGACAGATATGTTGGCTGCTTTCCCTTTTCCATCCTCTCACATTTCGTGTGGGCATGGCACGATGTGCTGGCAGCTTTTGTCTGCAATACTGTGTCAAAAATGTAAGCGGTTGAAACAACGCCTGTATACAATGATACTGGTCCGGCCACGTTGACAAAAGATGTTGAAACGGTTCATGTGAGGTTTTGTAATCAAAAGGATCCTCACCTGCACTTTGATAGACATGATTGTGAGATATTGTTGTCCTAATTCTGTGTTTACAGTTACTTTTAAAGTTGCCAACATACCTCTGCTAAAGTTTAGCAAGCGAAAATGATTGAATGATGAGATTTCTTGCAGATGATGGATGACGCGATTCAGGGAATTTCATTCCAAATGTGTCAAGTGATGTTCTCTGGCTTATGTCTTAACAAGTCATTCATTTCTGTACCTTGTGAATTCTCTGTTAAGTCTGACATCCTGGTACGAGTTTCACAATGCACCAGAGATCTTTCTAATATCAGTTAAAGACAGTTTCCAAAAAATATAAAGACGATTGAAAACATTCTAAAAAGGTTGAAACTGTCACTTTGCTGCACGCTCTGTCCACATCCACAAAAGTGATGTGATAAAAGCTGGGAAAACTTGAAGTTGGATCACTTGATTTGTAGATCAATAAATCAGGCAACTCTCTAATTTAATCTAATGGTCTAATTGTAGATACTAAAAAGTTATTTGCAATGTAAACACAACTCACTGTGGACTCATGACTTCAAACATGGATACCAACAGCTCTCTCTTTGGTCAACTTCGAGTGTTTTTAATGTAGATGTTGCAGACTTTCTCATCAACAATTTGAGTGATACATTGCACACTGAAGCCTATGTTCTTCAGTGTGAGTTCCTCAGAGACATATTTAAGAGAGGATTGCAGGCAGCGCTACAGAATCAGTCAGACAAGTTTTAACAGGAGTTTTACTGCTGTGGCTGTGGAATGAGCTGCAAGCCGTGCAGCCAGCCTCACCAGGCCCCCAGGTGAACGCTCACAACGAGACAGCGGCCAAAGAAAATGTACCTGAACAGAAAATGGAAAAGCAACTGATGGTAGATAAACAGGTGAGTCATCTGAGTACCTGGAGTGAACAGTCTGTGGCATTTCTGTTGCCAACATCAGTGTATGTTAACATCTGGGAACATCAGGACAGGTTGCACATTTATGCTTAAAAGAGAAAAGGTAGGACATGACAGGACTTCTTATTGGAATGATCCACCACAATTATCTCTTGTTGAAGCTCTATTCAAGTTTTATTGGCAATCACCAAACATAAAGCATTCCATCCAACCCTTATCTTAAACTGCAGAAAAACCTGGATAAAACTTTTCTACACAAAAACATAGTCAATTCGTCACCCTCTGTGTCCAAACAAGACTAGGAATTCAAAGCAGTGCTAGCGGCTCTATGAGGCTGAACAGTAGTGCTTTGAGCTAAATGCTAACATCATCATGCTAACATGCTTGAATTACAGTTAGTTATAGTAGCTGATGGAAATGTCATCACTTTAGCTGGTATTGGACAAATTAAAAGTTTGACCTGATTATGGTGCTAGAAGAAAAGTCAAGGGATTCACCAAAATTATTGCAGTTCATCCTGAAAGGGACATGAATGTCTTCACCAAATTTAATAGCAATCCATCCAATGGTTGTTGAGCCATTTCACTCAAAATCAGAAATGTAAATGTCATAGAGGCACCATGGAGGAAGAGTAAAGGGATCAGGATACTATTATCTGGGAACCATGACTGGCTGTACAAATGTTTTTGCCAAGTCATCAAGTAGATGTTGGGATATTTCGCTGCATTTACAAAAACTTTGCCTCTTGAGGAAACATCAGAGGATCACCAAAGTTAAGTCATCTTTTTATATCTATCTTTTATACATATTTTCCTCATAATTATGCCTGACATACAGCATTTGGAAACTCTGGGACCTTGAATATAATAAGAAAATTGTGGGGTTGAACAATACAGCACAACATGTATTTATAGTGGTGGACAATCCCTGGGTTTAGCAGGATAAAGGAGGTTAAATGATGTGGAAAACACAGATATGGAACTACTAACTATGTTCTGATGCAGTAGATGTTACCAATTTTTCTGTCAGTCTTGTACATGAAAAACTATAAAGATCAGCTCGGGGAAAAAAACACATTTAGCTGCACACACTGTAGATTAGTATTGTATGTACTGTAGGTAATACACCCTTGCACACACACAGAGTACATTACGTGTTAACAAAAAGGGCGTTGTCCCAGATGATGAGGCAAATCTCTGAGGCTCCCTACTGAAAGCATCTTGGCACAAACATAATGATTACTTTGCCTTCCGGCAAAATGCAGCGGTGACTCCCTCTCTGCCTTTAAACTGTTTTATTCTTCTTGCTTAATTGTTGACTTTTTTTCAGTCAAACTGGCAGGTTTCTTCTGTGTCACGTAGCCCCAGCAGAGCTGCCCGGCGGCATTACCTTTCACCTGCCACGTCACGCAAAGACAATCAGGTATCTCAAACCTGCAGAGTATAATGGAGGAGTCAATGCAGGGAAATGATTAACCCTGTTTCTTCTCTGTTTCTGTAAAAAACTGTCAATAACTTCTTTTTAATATTTTACCAAATCTTGTATCACCTCATAGACAGGATGTTATCGGCATCTTACAAAAAATGTCATGAACAAATTATGATTCATATGGCAAATGGACTGTGACTTATATAGTCTTCTGACCACTCAAAGTGCTTTACAACACGTCAACATTCACACACACATTCATGCACTGATGGCTGCCATGCAAGGTACCAACCTGCTCATCAGGATCTAATCTAATCTAATGCACATTCACACACTCACACACTGTTGGGGGCTCAGTATCTTTGGGGGTTCAGTATCTTTGGGGTTCAACTTGGGGTTCAGTATCTTGCTCAAGGACACTTCAACATGCGGATTGGAGGAGCCGGGGATCAAACCGCTGATCTACCTGCTCTACCTCCTGAGCCACAGCCGCTCATATCAAACAATTGCCAGCTGAACTCGGCACTGATGCCAGCTATTTAAAAAATTGTAGCATATGTTCACACAAACAGTTTGTTTCTTCGGTCTGAACCGAACACATCAAGTTTATTTTTAACACATTTTTGCATGTAGTTCATTTAGATTCACAACTGCTCAAATACAAGCAGCGTATGGCCTCCAGTAGCTTGATCACTGGTCAAAGCTTTGGGATGACATTTTTCAGAGTAGGTTCAGTGAGAGACACATGTCAAGGAATTGATAGTTTATAGTATAGTTACAGTTAGATTTGATGGAGCTCTCAAAGAGTCTGAGCAGCAACACAGATTCTGCTGGCAGAATTGATCCCCCTTAATAAACATACATGAACATTAAATCTCAGTTAAATCAACAATATCAAAAGCTTTGCATGTCGCATAACAGCAAAGTAATAGTGAGAAGCGTCAGTTTATAAATGCTGCCTTGTACACCTGTCTGATTGTACGATGTGCATGCATTGGCCCCTCAGTTCAGTCTCTGTCTGAAACAGGCTGTTTAAGCCCCTGTCTCTTTAAGGCCTCCCTCCATTGGTTAACTTCAAGAAGCTGCCCCTAACCCTAACCTTCAGCAGACTTCCGCCTGCTCGAGAGGCTACGTAAACAAACAATAGTAGGATTTAACTTCTTTTTCTTGTTCCTTACTCAAAATGTCAACTTATGAAATACATCCATACATGTTCGAGTTGAAATGTGAAATACATTGTATTGCATGTCTGAAATATGCAAGTGGACAACATGAAGAAACCATGGAACAACCTTAACAACAAAGGCTACGTCATGCACAAACAACCTGACGTCAGTTTGATGGGGAAATACAGGTAACCTTGCAAATGAAGTGTTCAGAGCAGGCTGAAGCCCTAGCTTTTGACTTAAAGGCAGACTTTTTACATACGATCACCTCATGTTTTGGAACTTTGACCACATTATATCAGAAAATGACAAAAGGCATGTTATGTCCCCTTTAGGATCAACTAAAAGAGTAAAAGAGCTTTTTTTTGATAAGAGTGGTGAGATTGAATATGAAATTTGCAGGCCAGAAAACCAAAACAATGGGCTGAAATATACTAAAACACTGTAGAACTGAGGGGAACTAGTTAGGTGATAATTCTCACTATGAGAGACCCCTCTCACTTTACATATAATCATTTGATCCATTATCAATGTATAAATATTGATAGTGCACCTTGAAGTGACCAAACTTCCCAGTTTGACTAAGACAGTCCCAGTTTTGAACAATACATTTATGAATAATACACAAATATCCCAGAAGTCAACAAATAACACTTTGACAAATAACAAATGCAAACCATCTGCTGACATTTTTATGGTTCCTGAATATTTCTCAAGTTCCTTCCTGTTCATGATATTTAATCATAAAATAAATCAGTAAAGATTGAGAGCTTTGATGTCTTCCAAGAGGTTCCTTATCAGGACAGATGCATCATCAGTTTGGATGAGTGACAGCAGCTAATGGTTTATTTGCACAGTACATGAGTGAGTGGCTACATTTGACGGCTTGTTTGTTTAAATGATGTTCTGTCATCATTTATTTCTTCCTCAATTTCCGCTCACTATTTACTTCCCCACTTTGACTAAAAACTCCTATTTTTTTGAAGAAAAATTGTGCTCAAACATCAAAGACACAAGAAAACAAATATACTATTTTATGAATTATTTTATTTCATTGCAGCATCAAACAGAAAACAGAGAAAAACAGCATTGTTGTTCTTATTAATTTGTACATAAACTGGTGAATTCTTGTACACACATGAAGTATCAAAACCAGAGAAAATTAAAAACACATTTGCATACGACTGATCTAAAATCCCATTATTTAAAAAAAGAAAAAAAAAATATTAATATTAGAATGCAAACAAACAAGTATTTACAGTCATCTGAACTAAAACTACAGTTATGTACACTTTGTGTGGTCACTTCTCCTTCCATGAGAAAGACAGGAGAACTTGTTTCCTTGGGAAGGAACTTAAAAAAAAAAAAAATCATAGTGTTGAAATAACAGGATGCGTTTCCTCTCAATGAAAACAAGTCAGACAGATTTAGGTCAATCAATGCTTAACGCTTGTTTTATCCTCCATGGAGTACTGTGTGGGTGCAGCCTCCAGCCTCGGTGCAATATGAACCGATTGAAATAACAATCACATTAAAATGCTTATGTGACTGTTTAAACGTTCTACTATCATCGACTTGTTACTTTTAATTAAATGCCAAGTAAATATTTTTTTAAATTTCTTCGATTCCTTAATGACATTTTTTCCCAGACTTTGGATGTTTCAGTTCAGTTCCAACTGACATCATGAAATCAAGCGAATGTTAATCTGCTGCTCATCGTGTTATGAGGACTGACATCTATGGGAGTCTTTCACCAGCTGCACTGTGCATTAAAACAATCAGGAAAACAATCTTGATTACAGAACAGGTCTATCCACCCATCTCTGCCTTTCTTGAGTTCAAGTGTTGAACAAATACAGGAGAGAAAAAAAAGGGGATAAAAAAAAAAAAAGCGTTGAATAGAAACTGCAAGCAAACCGCAAACTGTTGTCAAAGGAGCTTGGTCGCCGTGGAAACGGGCAATGTCATGGATACAAACATTGGCAAATCGCTCTGCTCTCTGAGCTCGACAGGTATTACCTGTGCTGAAACAACTAGGTGATTATTAACTTTTCCATGGAGAGCTCTCGGATTGTATCTGTTGATAATTTTACTCTTTTTTTTTTAAGGCCCTGAAAGGAAGTTTTAACATGGAAATATTTCTCATATTAACATGAGTTTGATGAAAAAAAACAAAACAAAACTTGTCAAGTATAAATCTCAATACATTCATTGTACTCACACGCACACTTATGCACACATATATAAACAGGTATTTACAAAAGGACCGAGTGGATGTCTGCTTGATGACTGTTTCCACGTGTCCTTGAAAGTTCAAAATGATCAAAGATGGCGACAGTGATGATGATGTTGGCAGTAGATTTGTAGAAAACAAATAGTTCATGTTGTTTACAGAAGAAGGAAGCGTTTCCAGGATGTAATCAGAAGGAGTCCTGAATGCTTCATAAGAGCCTGTTAACCACAGTTCTCATGACAGCAATATTTGCAATAGTTTTTTAGTGTGTGTGTGTGTGTGTGTGTGTGTGTGTGTGTGTGTGTGTGTGTGTGTGTGTGTGTGTATATGGGCATGTGTGCGCTGATTATGTACCGCATGTTTATTTAAAATCAACATACTAGGTTCTCGCCTGATCAGTGATGAGGACAGACACCAAAATCATCTCATAGTTCCTGGTAGATCATTAGCTCTGGTGCTAAGACTTCAGCAAACACTGTGTTGACTGATAACAGGTGACCAATAAAGGACACAATGAGAAAATGGAGAGGTTATGAAGCCTGACAGCACGAACTCTTGCATGATTTACATGACGGTGGCTACGACAGCAATTAAAAGTAACTGTGCAGCAGATGAAATGTCTACAACAGATATACTGAACATTAAAAGATCCCCCTCTAAGTGATGGAGGACAAAATCCACAGTCCTCGTTTTGTGCAAAGATGTATTTAAAAATGTATCTGAAGTTAATATGAGGTTTCAGAAGTCTGAGTTTATCAAATTAAGTGGATATCTTCCACAGTTAGTCTTTTTTAGTAAAAGTTCCCTCTTTGTCTTTCCCTGGGCAGTGTTTTCCTGTTGAGACGCAGTGAAAGGACTGTAACAAAAAGAGGGAACTTGGCACTAAAAAGGCTGCAACTTTGAAATATATTGACTTGATTTGACTAATTTGGGCTGCTGAAGCTTCATATTAGGTTCAAATAGATATTTAAATACTTTTTTTGCACAAAACAAGGACCGTAAGCGCTTTAGGAAAGATCTCCTAATGATCAGTATGAACAGGAGTCAATTCAAGTCAGTTTTATTTATATAGCGTTAAATCACAACAGAAGTTATCTCAAGGCACTTTCACATAGAGCAGGTCTAGACTGTACTCAACGTTCCCTTTTGTGCAAGTACTAACTCCCTTTCAACAGGAAGAAACCTTGAGCAGAACCGGGCTCTAGGTGGGTGGCCATCTCCACTACAACTGTCACTGTTCACATCAGATTCCCGTTGGCCTATAGAAGGTGTAAACTACCAGGTGAACCCTGTGCCACATCTGCTTCTTTCCCTCGCCAGAGAGGAGTTTCACCAGGAGATCATAAAGTGTAACGAGAGCTCACTCTTTCTCCCTCAGACTCATCCACTGAACAGGAACCAACCAGCACGTGTTGCAAGTGCAGAGACAAAGACACAATCCCTTCACTGGCTTCCCACCTTCAAAAACACCACTAGCTGCATTTGTTGGGAGCACCAGAACAAAACCACAGGTCCGCAGGGATGATTTTGGGGCTGTATCTGTTCATGATTCCTTTAACGCTGTTCAGGTTCAGGTGGGCTGTCGTGTGTGGATACTGCTCTATTTGTGTGTGCTTATGTGTGTTTGTATATAAAAGGTATGTCTGTGTTAATTCTGGTGGCGTTTCATGTGCAGGGCAAGGTGGTCGGAGCGTGAGAAGCAGCGGCTGCAGGCGACACATTTGAAAGGTTTGGCTCCGGTGTGTTTCCGGTAGTGCCTGGTGAGCTCGTCCGATCGGGCGAAACGCCAGTCGCAGTTGTCCCATGTACAACGGTAGGGCTTCTCGCCTGCAAGAGAGAGGAGGAGAAGATGTTAGAAATATACATAACATTTTCTCTACATTAAAAACAAGATGTTATTTCCTGCCATGACAAGACAGTGTCCTTGCTCATGGACAGATTTTCAGGATTTTAATCACTGACATTTCACCAGACACTAACCGGATTTGGACCAGAAACTCCTCACTCAAAAGACCAAATAACACCACGATGGCAGTGAAAATTCAACTACAAAATGATTCTAAATTAACATGAAAGTAATACAATAATATAAACGCTTTAATTCTATAAACTATCAGACTTGATTCCTTCCTTCCAGGCAGTGATTGATTTCTCTTTACATCCATTTGCAATAAAAATCAACTCCCACATACTTGAAACTTGCTCGAAATAGATAAATCATCACATTTAACAATATGACACCTTCATTTTTTTTTTGTCAAACGTAACATTATTGAATGGTAACGCAGGAAATTTGTTTTTGTTTGACATCCTGAGGCTTATTTTTATAGTTCTGTCCATCATTTCTATCAGTTAATATTTTAATCACAATGTAATTGCTGAAATCTGGCGGTTTGTTTCCTACCAGCCTGTTCCTGTATTATTGGATGCGGCTGTACGTCTAAGTGGGGGTATAATCGGTATTTAGTCATTGTTAAATGTCAGTTAGCTGTGTGAGTGAGAGAGTATGTGCTTGTGGTTTTCAGAGCTCCCTTCTGTAAACACCCTGCTCATTTCCATGAAGCCAAACGGTGAGATAAAAATTGCACGGTGCAACATTTGAGACAATGTGCTCCACCACTATGTCAGGTGTCATGCACCCATGCACCCATACACACACACACACACAGCATATAACAAGATATCCAGGTTGTTTTGCTCTGTTAATACATACAACTTTATTTATGAACAACAAACAAAGGAAGAGGTCGCTTCATTCACAAACCGTCACAGAATTTAAAAAAATAACCCGTCACAACTGCAAGATGTTACTTTCATTAAATTCTTGACAGGGTTCAGTTTGTGACAAGCTGACAGCAGTAACTGCTGTGTGTGTGTGTGTGTGTGTGTGTGTGTGTGCCATCACAGCTCACTTTGTTAATAAAGAGTAAAAGGTAACTGACACACCTTTATTTACAGTTACATTTGTCATTGTCAGACCAAGTGCATGTGGTTGCATGTGCCCTAGGTTAGGCAATCCTCAAGTAAAAAACATGTCTTAAAGCAGGTTACACCTGAAGCCTGGAGGAACTCTAAAACGGCTTTTTTTTTTCCATCCCTGTAGTCTGTCTGCAGTTTTATTCTCTCTGATCCTCAAAGGCAACTTGAGTGACTGATTTATTTGATTATTTCAACATCAATTCCTGACATGCTACCAACTCTTTTGAGTTTTTGTGAGGTTATTAATTCATAATCAAGATCATTTTATTTTTTCACAAGGAGGCATCTGATTAATGAATGCCTTATGTGAAATTCCTGCTCGCTGGGGTAAAAGCCATTATGCCTGGGGGGGTTTCACCTACAACTACAGAAAAACTACCTGTGTGCAAGGAAATGTGTGCGAAGCCTAGGATGTGCTTAAGACACACAGGACCTGGGCCGACAAGTCCACATAACTAAATGACAGAATGGGTTGTTTGTTTTGCCTGCTAAAACCGCTTTGTTAAAGGTACCCAGTGGAGTTTTTGGCCACTAGGGGCACTATTGAGCAATGTTTCACGAGTGATGAGGATGCACATGCAATTACATGCAGGTAACGCAATACACATTTATGCCAATGGTTTTACACTATTCCACTGATGGACAGCTGGTGGTAATGCACCAGAAAGAGTAGCGTTACACTGTCAAAACACACAAGGAAGAAAAAGACTACAAACTAGCAAACCTGGATGTAACAAAAGCACAATTTAAAATATATATATATATATATAAAAAAAAGTCTTTACAAGTGTTTTATGAGGACAGAAATGCATTCATTATGTTTGTGAATGTAAACAGAACATTGTTTATTTAGAAGAAAACCCTACAATGTACCTTTAATATGAAAAATACTGATTAGAGGAGCTTTAAAAATGAACCCTACACCGGCCTTTCACAGTGTGCTTTGCTCTAATTTTTTGTTTCATAAAAATAATAATAATAATAATAATAAAATCCTTGTTTTGGAATGAAACTTTTGATAAATAGCAAAATATATCCCTAACTCATGCACTTACTTATTGTACCTGTAATGTTGATCATCTAGGAAATAAAGTGTATGCCGCCTTTATATAATTATGAGGTGGTTCGGGATACATATGTATGAAGAGAGATAGCATGTAGATTGGAAATTGAAAGCACTGAAGAATAAACCTAACACGATACACCCAAACATTGACATTTCTCTGCTGTGGCACAACGTGCTATTGCCAAACAGTGAGCTAATCATCAACAAAGAGAAAATAGCTCTGTTGAATAGGCCCGTATGCACACAATAGGAAAAAAAAAAAGTCATCTTTCATAGCCAAGCTGGAAATTAATGCCTGAGAATCAATGTGAGGCATGAGCACAAACAAAACTGAGAAGGAGATAACTAAACAATGAGCCTCTGCTGAAGCCAGATTCCTTAAACTGTTTGGTACTTTTCTGAGCCAAAAGTAAAAGAGTTCATGTCTTGAGCAAAATATTAAATGCTGTTTATTTGTTTTTGAAAAAAAAAAAAAAAAATCTGAAAGTTCATCATACCAGGATATAAAGGATCTAGTCTGTGTCAATCATTGGTTTATAAAACAAGGACTCAAATTAATATGATTCAGAATCATTCTTGTTTTTTTGTCTCGTAATGTTAGCTCAACATCCTCCATCTTTTTCAAGAAGTGTTTTTCTATTGAACCAAAGTGTTGTCTGGTAGATTTTTAATACCTCAACATGTAATTTCTAATCTGTGTCCTCGGCTGAAAATTCTTGAGGAAACCTTTCTATCAGCCGGCGTCGAGGGAGTGTGACTGTCTTTGGCCATTTGGGTCATCAACTGCTCATTACCAGCATCGGCCCCATTAGTGCTGATTAGATAGCTTCTGCTATTGACCATCAATCACTCTCTCATAGCCATTAGCAAAGTCAAGGGGTCCAAAGAGCAAAGGGGTGAGGCAGGTGACAGGAAAAACTGAAAATAAGGATAAAAAAAGAAAGGCTACATTTGTATGAGAGAGTCAATGTCAACAGTTTTTAACTGAAAAACAGCTTTTTGAATCAGCATATTTCTAAAATATCCCATCCACAGCAGTCCAGTAACTACTATAAAATGATTTTGGGATGACTAAAAGTTAAAAATAGTATTTAACAAATGTTTTTGAGTAAAGACTAGATGTTTTTTTACAGCTAGAAACATGGTAATAGCTTTAAAACACTTATTTGGGGTACCATGGATCCCCACGATTAAAACTGAAAAGGTTTTTTTAAAAATCCAACCAGCACCTAAACCCCACATGAGAGGCTCAGAAGTACTCCAGCCTCCTATCTGGACAATATCCTGTTTCTAGAGTTAACTGCTCTTAATGTGTGTGTAGAGGTGGAGTACAAATGTCTCCATATAAAAGGTTGAGGCTCTTGACCCGCAGGTGTGTTTGGTTTTGCTCTATAGCTGCGCCGTCGGGGTCAAAAGCACAACCGACTCTATCAGACTATTATCCCTGCGGGTTAGCAAACAGGCTGGTGAAATACGACACATACACACACACAGAACAAACACACTTCACTGGTATATATTTCTAAACAAGCTGCCAAAAAGGTCAGGTGCAAGCCTACCCTCTATCCATTCATCTATTCCTTTCCCTTTAGTGTGAAGCTGAGTTTTGGGGAAATAAACGTGTTGGTCAACTTACTACCTGTGAAGTGATGAGAGCAATGACACCAGCATCACTTGTGTATGTTCAAAGACCCTGTCCACATTATTGCACATTTAGAAAAGATGAAATTTATATATTTTTCCCTCAGTTTCATTGTTTTTTACCACTTAAAGCTGAACCTCCCCAATAAAATACAGTAGATCAACTTGAAAACAAAGCTTTTGCACTGTTATGTGGGGAACATAAACTGATCTTGAGCTGCATAATGACTGCCGTGTGAAAAAACTTTCACAAACATGGCCAATATCTTTGGGATTATCAGCTGTGCTGTAGTGTTAAAAGCCAACTTTTTAGGTTTGATTTTCATTTATATCAAATCTTAAATCATTCTCTAAAAACTGAAAATGAGTCATCAAGCCAGGAGAGTTAATGTAACTTTTATTCATGTAAGTTTTATTTTTGGAAAATATTTTCTCTGTGCAATGATTTGTAGTTGTGTTCAGTTTCTCTTCTTCTTTCCACTTCTTACAGAAACCAGTCTTTGGCATTTGGAGACATTAAGTGAGCTTTATTTCACACAAGAATGATTTTGGTATCTATGATCTCATCTCTTGACACTTAAGTTCACCACAGCTCCTGCTGTGCCCCCCCGACCATGCAGACATCTTCCTCAAAACTAAAAAAGGCACTAGCGCTGATAGGCCTTTACAGGCATTTCTACATAACAGACAGCAGCTGTTTGATCAGGTGGCTGATTAGAAACGGCCAAACTATTATCTCTCTCTGAAATCCACAAACACACTAATGTAGTATGAGTGCACATCTGAACATGTCATGAACCATAACGGACAAACAACAGAAGTCTCACCCACACAAACACAACAAAACACACACTCAAATGTACAGCTATAGTGCATCAATCATTCAGGGACACAAAAGGCTTTTGTTTCTGGCTGCTGCTCACGTTTTAAGGAACGTACACTGTATATTTACTCTATAGGAGGCTTCACGTCTCTCTGAACCTGCTGGATGAAAACACACTTATTCCTACTCTGATTCCTGGTGATTATGTCTACAATAAATACACTAAAATAATTGTCTTTTTTTATTATTCATATTACTCAGTCTGACTCAAGAATTAAACATTAAACTTATGTTCATTTCCTGAAGACGCATCATTAATTGCCACCAACAATAAGCGGTGCAAAGGTCAGAATCATAGTGAAATAACAGGAGATATAACAAAATGTTTTCACTGACCCTTAATTATCTTACATAAATATCAGACATTTTTTGAAAAGAAAGAAAAAATGAGAACATTTTCAAGATTTTTTCAACAATTTCATCAACTTCAAACCATTCGTGCCATAAATGACTACACCCAGTCCAGTATAATATGTTTCACTGAGTCAAAGAGCAAACATGTAAAAGGCTCTCCAGTACGCCCATAAACTCTTTGTGGACCTCTTAACTTTATCAGCTCAGTTAGTGTTTGTGAAGAGGGCTGGAGGGATCCTTAATCAGGTTGATAGCACTCTACTCTTTACACACATGATTACACAAGTCAACGTGTAGACCTCTGATGGCTGCTGAGGCCATGGTCAAGGTTGGCTCCCCGCACCAGTGGGAGAGGCAGATAAGTTATGATAGCAGAGCTGACAATGACCACAGATAGTGATGCAGTCTCCCTGCAATTTGAATCTGTTTGTTAAATCTAGTTTTGTTTACAATTTGCCTTCTTCCTTTATTAAAACTTTACTTATCCAAGTATAAAGTTGACTCAGCATGCTCATTTATATGTTTTGCATTCACATTTGCCTCTCAGCTGAGACTGTACACAACCAAACTGGTCATGTGCCGGCTGCGGCCACAGGAAGTGGTTCAATGCATTCGTGGGTCAGAGGCGTCTCAGCAGTAGTCGCTGAGGGAGGGCTGAGCTATGCCGCATTCATGTCATATCTGAAATACCGTTATCATGAGTTTCAGACTTGTAAATAGTGTTCGCGTCAACCTCCAAGTTGTAATTATGAAAGAGAAACTGGAATCTTTTTGAAAGCTCCGACATATATATATATATATCTATATATCTATATCTATATCTATATCTATATCTATATATCTATATCTATATCTATATATCTATCTATCTATATATATATATATATATATATATACATATATAGTACCATTCACAAGTTTGGACACATTTTCTCATTCACAGATTATAGACATGAAACCTGTAACAATGGGTTGCAAGTAGATATAACTTAATTTTAAGGGTTCCTAGTCAAAAAGAGTGGGAACCAGTGCCCTGTTGAGGCTGTTGTGCATGTTCATTTCAACAATGTGTGTCTGTCAGTAAGTCAGTTAACGGGACGTTCGCTGTCCGCATCGCCTCAAAGCCCTGCAACAACAACAAATAACCATGCTTCCTACGGGGAAGTGAGGAGCTCTTTTCTAAAACAGGTTTAATCATCAATTCGATATCACATTAATAACAAAACTTCCCCCTGGTGCCAGATGGTTTTATAGCTGTAATTTGAAAGACAGCCACAGATGATTCAACTATTGAAAATTGGAACGCTAAACATCCAAACTTTAATCCATACTCCTTCCTGATACTGATATTTCCCTCTAATGTAATTTACATTTGTGTTGAAGTTGAAACAACATACTGCTCTCTTATTGCTTTACTGTGTTGTTTTGTTTATCATTCTCACTGCATATTTTACTGCCTATTTGTTTTTTTGGCTGCTTTATTCTGCTGTCCAACTTCCCCACCGAGATCCATAAAGTTTCATGTTATCTATTTATGACCACAGGGATATCTGTTTCTATTTGCACATTCATTCACGTGTTGGCTCTTTGTCTCTGTCACTTTTTTCGCAATTGGAGGAGCTCTGCAGCTTTTATCGGATGAGTAAATCTCCAAAATCCACAGGTTTCATTTTACAGGAGGGAAACACATCGATACCAGCCTTCCCCCATTCTACAACCCCCCCCCACCACCACCACCACCACCACCTTCCTCCTCCTCCATCCTCTGAAAAGGGACTGAAAAGCAGGAGTAACTGGTTTGGCCTTCGTTTTAACAGCGCATCTTCCCTCCTTCCCCTTTCCCCTTTTCTTCATCCTCCCCTCCTCCCTCCTTTCTTTGTTCTCTCTCTCTCTCTCTCTCTCTCTCTCTCTCTCTGGGGAAGCTCAGAGGACAGGTATGAGCATGTATAAAACATGGTGGAGAAAAAAGGCGAACTCTTAAGCAAACAAATGTCGCTTCTATGTTGTTTTTTTCCTTTTATTGTGTTTTTCATCTCTATTATAGTTACTGGGCGTATCGAAACTGGCGATGTGACAAAATATGCAGTATACAAATAAATAAGCTGAAGCCAACTGAACTCTGCACCTAGTGGTTACAGAGGTGAGATTGTGACTAGATGGTAGCTGGTTTGAACTTAGCCTGGAAATCTGGACAGAGAGGGAATTTTTTTTTTTTTTCTCCCACCAAGGTTGAAAATGTGAGTGACCTCACACATTTTAATGGATTTTCTAATATCTAATTTGAAGTTTTCTCACCTGTGTGTGTCCTCTGGTGTGCCTTCAGATGAGAGCTCTTTGTGTAAACTTTAGTGCAGCCTGTAAAGAAAGAAAACAGAGAGAAATCATGAGCCAGGCAGAAATATGCTCACCTGACACAAACATAAAGCTCAACATAAAGCTGGGATCCAAGGAGAAAATGTGCTGCAATTTACCAAGTTGTGGGTGTGTTCTGTAACTAAAGCCAATGAAATCCTGCATGATTCAAGCTGCCGATTGTCAAAAAAGTATGCAGCAGTAGAGCTTTATTATTTACTGAGTGTGTCTGGGGAAGATATTAGATTGCATACTGTATTATATATGTTGCCTAAGGGTCTCTACACATGGACAGTTGAATGAGCTGAGCATAGAGCACAGTGCAGAGGCAAAGTGTAATGTAGGTTTACATCACCAACATGTGCCATGTAGCAGAAAAGCGCCGGGCAAAGGCTGTGAATTTTACATGTCAGTCAGTCAGTGAGCGGTAAGAACCCAGCGAAAGAAAGGTTTGAGAAGAAGATCCTTGCTCCCAGTGGAGGATTATTCTCTCATTCTATGAAATATTTTTCTTAAATGAAGACAAACATATAGTGAGATCTACTGTATTTGCAGTGAGAAGTAAATAAACCACAACAGACCTGGGTAGTCACAAAAGTGGATCCTCCTCTTCTCCAGCTCAGGGTTGTTCCGCCTGTTGTATTTGGGACCCGTCAGGACGCCCTGGCCGTGTGTCATCAGCATGGCGTGAGGAGACAACCCTTGCACCTTTAGCCCTGCCAGACGCTGTTGGTATGGAGGTGGAGGCTGGTTTGCTAAGCTGAGCAGCTCAGCTTGACCGTCTGGGCTCCCTGGTTGGGAGTTTGGGGGCGAGGGTGGCAGGCTATGGGGGGCCGTGTGCTGGGATGAGTTGGTCATTGAGGCCTGATAGTAACCGTGATGCTGATGATGCTGCGGTAGCTGGTGCTCTGCCATCATGTAGTTTCCATTTGTTGTAGGCAATGTGGCGCTGCTGAGGTTCAGCATGGTCCTGCCGCTGGAACTGGATGCTGCCGGGCTGGTGTGCGACAGGGTCATGGTGAGGTCGGAACAGCTGCTGATGGGCATGTGGTAGACCTGCGGTTGGGGAGCAGGGGGTCCGATGTGAAGCTCTGTGTCTAAATTCTGCTGCTGCTGGGACCCTGTGGCTACGCTGACCACTCCGTCAGAGCTCATGTCTGGTTTGATGAAAACGTTGTTGACTACAGGCGGCACACTGAAGACGGAGGTGAAGTCCGGCAACGCCTGGGTGGCGGTGGTGGGGATGGAGCAGGGCACCTCCAATCCAGGTTCTATCTTAATTTGCTGGGGTGTGAGGGTCTTGGTGTTGGGCCGGTAGAGGCCTGTGCGAAGGTGAGTGGTACTGGGAAGGATGACGTTGATGTTAAGGCTGTAAGGGGTGCCGGGTTTCTCATCTGAGAAGTACTCATCGACCACGGAGGCGCTCTCTCGTCTGTACTTCTTGTCACAAGTGTCTATCATGGGACTCAAGAGAGGACTGTTGACCTGGGGGAGGTATTTGTCCATCTCCAGTCGAGTCTAAACAAAGGAGAGAGGAGGATAAAGGAGGAATTTAATGTGTGTAATGAAACTGAAATTTACTACAACGCTTCACTCATACTCTACAATGTTTTGTACTGTTTATTGGTGCATCAATTTTGCGCTTTCCCCCAACCTGCTTTATCTTAATTAACTAAGCAATTTACCAAAATTTCCCAGAATACCTTTCAACTTACAAAAGAGGAGGAGCATGAACCTGTTCTCAATCAAAGGTGAACAGACACAAGCCACGAGCACTGAGGTGTGTCCAGCATTGCGGCTGATCAAACTTACAAACCCCACCTGTCTAGGAGTTGCAGTACATTCAACTTGAACGGCAACTTAAGGATAAAAAAACAAACAAACATGTGTCATGTGACAACAGCTTTATAGGAAATTAACATCATTTTAAGCCAGGAAAACTATCAGTGAGTAAATTGTTGCACCATCACCGCTAGAATTTGGGATTCTACCTCCCCTGGAGCATTGCACGTTAAAATCTTGTGGTACAGCAGAGCACTTGCTAATGCCAATCAAATGCTGACATTTAAAATCGGAAAAGCTTTCTGTGGAAACATCCAGAGTGGCAGTGCCTACTGTTGGGCAAAATATTTGCTTAACACCGACACGGATGGAGTATTTGTTTAACTGCTGTAATTATTTTGTGAGATTAATGGGCTGCAGATGGTGATAAGGTGGTTGTGACATGGTTCAGTTCCACACAAAGCACAGTTAATAGAAACAAATGAAGGCACAAGATACGGAGGCTGAAAGACACAGTGAAATTGAGAATGAAAACAGTTAATAGAGTTAAAAGAAAAGTTTTAGCGATGGTGGTACCAGGACTTCCTACTCCATCATCCTCCCCTCCTTCATACCTCACATTCCTGTTTTCCAGTGGAGCTCACTGCCCTGACAAATAGCCAGGAACAAGAATTAGGACCTGCATCCAAATTCCTGTTATGTCCTCTTGCCTCAAGGGCTGTGTGTGTGTTTCATTAGTTAACATCGTTTTGCATGTGTGGAGATGTATTAATAAGTAATGAGTAATTGTTAATGTGATTGATTGGAATCACAATTGATTGGAGTACACAATGACGCGACCACAGTAACAATCCCGGACTTTTTCATAAAAATATACATCAGTTTGGCAATTGATATACAAACTTCAAACTACTAGATACACAATTAAAAGTGTTTTAAGCGCTGCCTGTACAACAGCCTTTCCCCAGGAAAGATCCACGGGGAAACAGGAAGTGATTTGTTTTACATTTACATTTCAAAGTAACTGTCAAGTAAAGAAAAGGGGGAAAGTTAAACAACAGAATACAAGCTATAATGCAGACACAGAGTTCAGCTACATCAGATGTGTTTCAGACTGAACGTACAGGAATTTTAGCTGAAATCTGAGTTGAGACTGAAACATAGAATCTGTGGATTTGCAGCTGCAGGTGGGTGCAGCGGGTCAGTAAATATGCCTTTCTAGTTATAATACATTGGATTTGTTTCTGGTCTTATTGAACACCAGAACTTTAAACATAAAAACGATATAGCGTGGGGTTTCTTGTTTGAGGCCAGGCACTGGCATGCAGAGAGTATACTACCCAAATGACAACCCAGACTTTCCTTTTGTTACTTAACCAACTCATGTAATTAAAGTAAATTAAAATTACCAGCAGCAGCAAGAATTGCTGACTTACACTCTCAACTCTTAAACATGGTATTGCAACTTTGTGCAAGGCTATGAAAACCTGTTTTCTACAATAACACACTTCGTTGAAAAAGAGTGACTTCCACACAGGAATCAGAATTTGATGAAAGAAAAACATTTGTTGCTTTTTTTTTTTTCTTTTGTTGCTGGGACTGTCAATCAGATCTGATCAGACGTACCTGTGTGACAGCTGTGGAAATTGTGTCTTTGTGTTGAAATACAGAGAAATGTTTTTTTAAGGCAACAAGACTGGACAGGTAGAATGTATAAGAAAATGATTGCAGGTATTTTCCTGTTGTAATCCAGATGAACTGGTGTGTGTGTGTGTGTGTTTCAGTCTATGAAGCAGACAGTCACTCCTTTAGAGGTGCACAAGCCGTTAAATAAAGAATCTGATCTGCAGACCACACACACACACCCAAACGCATAAATGCATGTGTGTGCATGCCACAGAAATGCAAAAAAGAAATGCACACAAATCATGGCATGCACGCAGATACACATTAATTTACCAGCACACCTAACTACACACCAGCGCACACACACACATACACAAACAGGTAGAGAGTTCCCTACATGGGTGTGGCTGATGGAAGTGGTGATGCATGAAGAATAAACCGAAGAAAAAAAAAGAAGCTCAGCCAAACCAAAACAAAGGCTGAAGGCATGAGAAAGATGCAGCGAAACCTAAACACTGTCAAGTAAAAATAGACCTGCCAGACAAATCTGATCCTCACAATGACAACAGATACACTGAGGAAAGGATGGATGGCGAGACAAAAGGGGGAGGAGGGGGAGGGTGGAGATAGAGCAAAAGAAAAAAAACAAGAGCCACAGAAGGGAATGACAGAAAAACAAATGAGCAAGAAAGAGAGAGAGAGAAAACCACAAGAGATGAAAGTGAGCGGCTCATTATGAAACTGATACCGATGCGTGAACGAGGGGGATGATCTGATGGTGACTTCTGAAAGGATTTAAAGTGGCTGTTGATCAGAAACTCCTGATGGGGAATCTGTTAACATTTCTAAGAAATCCGGAAACAAACAAACAAACAAAAAAGCCAGAATTCAGAGAAACACGATGTTCAGTTATGATGCTGCTGCTGCACAGACGTAATGACGACTTTCAGTTAGGGCTGTAACTCTTTACTGATTGATTCATTGATTGATTTTTCAATTCGCATAATTTAAAGAGCACGCTATTGCACAATAATCAATAGATGTATCAGAAATGATGATGTTCACAGCTGATTTGATTTTATTGGTTATTTGATAAAATGTCAAAAACGATGACAAATGTTCAAAAATGTACAAAAAAATAAAATTATTTATAAAACTGCTCACATTTGTGACCTGCAGCATCAAACCAAACTACTAATTAAATTCCAAAACTTGATCATTACAATTAAAATACTTTCCAGTTGATAAACTACTTATCATTTCAGCAGTGAATTATTATGTTCTGTGATTAAAGTGATCTAATTACAGTATTCTCACATTTTACATGAGTTGTGATGATTAGTCAGTTAATCGATTAGTTGTCAACTATTAAATTAATAGCCAACTATTTTGATAAAGAATGACTCCGAATAATTAACCTATTAAGAAAAAAAAAGTCCAAATTCTCTGGTTTCAGCGACTAAAACCTGATTATTTTCTGGTTTCAGTGACATGACTGATGATATATTTGAGGTGTGGACTGCTGGTCGGGACAAAACAAGACATTTGAGGACGTCATCTCAGCATTTGGGAGACAGTCATCGGCATTTTTCACCATTTTCTGACATTTCATAGACCAAACAACTAATCGAATGATCAAGAAAATAATTGATAATGAAAATATTCATTAATTGCAGCCCTATTTTGCATCTCCGGTTTCATGACATTTTGAGCATTTTCCACCAGAAAAAACAGAAATCGTATCCGAGTTCCTAAGTTGTCTTATCAGTAGGAGCTGAACTGTATGAAAACATCCCCCCCCCCCCCCTCCCAAAGTAATCAGAACCCGGAGTGAACAGTGGAGTCCTGGACTGAATCGTTCGTCGGATTCGGGACAAATGACCTAACGAGGTGCTGATGTGCTCGAGGTCGCGTCCAGCAGCTGAACAGGCTGCACAAAGGGAGGCAGAGAAGGCCTCGTTTCAACGCTGTTATTCTGCAGCACTGCTTCAAGTGCCAGCACATCAACACACAAGACACACGCACAAACACACATCCCTCTTTTAATAACCTGCTTATATATTTTCATACATGAACTTTAACTGCTGTTTTTTGCGTGTGTATTGTATAAATTTTGTTTTAATGTGGTTTTAATTTGTCAGCTGTAATTTTTCTTCTTGTTCTTTGTGTATGTGAGTGGGTGAGAGAGCAAAAGTCAGAGTGAGTAAGTGTGTTTATGTGCGTTTATGCATATTTATGCATATGCATGTCTCTGTGTTTTACATCTGTATGTGTGTACATGCTTAAATGTCTGTATATGTTTTGTCAGCGGTGCTCGCGGGCCTAATAGGTGTCCATCACTCATCGCTGGTGAACTCACCCGGCCTTGTCACCAGTGCAATCTGAGCACTTGGTGAAATTAAAGTCTGGGGTATTTACTGAGGGAAAAAAAAGGAAAACAAAAACAGCCTCTCTGTTTCTTGCTCACTGAGGGCTCCTGTGTGCCTTTCAGGACAGGACACAAACAGGCCCTGTACTGCTGGGGTGCTGGCAGCTGTAACCCTTGGGTGCCCTTGGCCATGTCCCCTGCAGGTTTGTTGTTGATCCCTCTTGCTGTCAGATTCACCTGCATCTTTGGACATTTTCTCTCTTTAGCCTCTTTACCGGGCTAGACGTGCAAGACTTTGTGCATAAGGTTGACGTTATCTGGCTTGCAGTTTCCTAAAGAGCAACCAACTGCTGTTCTGCACCAAAAATTTAAATAAATCTAACATCAGACAAACTTACAGATACCTTTACTCATGTATCTGCATGCATGCAGTTTAGAGGTATGTTGAAAGATGAGGTTAGCCTGGCTTAGCTCAATTCACAGATTTCTATGGGAGCAACTATCAACAAAACATCTCCAGTGATTGATGATCTAACTGAGCCACACATTGTAATTTCATGTATTGTTGAAGTCACGAACTTTGCACACACGCTCAGCAAACCATCCACCAGTAAAAAACAACATCCTTAAAAAGCATAAATCATTTAAAATTAGTCCCTGCTCAAAGCAAATACCTCCTCATCCTCCCTTTCCACTAGGGAAATTAAAATTTCTGGTCAGGACTTGCAGACTTCAAGAACAGTTTGATTTTACATTTTTCAGTCTTCAAATCATCAAAGGAAACTTCAGTTATAATTTAAACAGCTAAAAGGAAACCTTCGCATTTTGATGTTTGTTTATTTGGGGTGTTTGTCTTATAAGTTAATAATGTTGACTAGAGGCACGGCAAATTCAAAAGGCGACTGAGTCGATGAACTACAATTCAAAATGTCTTGGTATCGTTTCATGAAGTAAACGAGGAGAATATCTCCGGGTCAAGAATGAGTCAGTTAATGATTGGAGAACATGTACAACTGCTCCGCTATGAATCCTTCTGCCCGATAACAAACAGTAAGAGTCTCTTATCAGCTCTGCTCAGGTTTATTGGATGGAGTGGGAGTTTCCATACTTCTGGTCCATCTAACATCCATCCTTGACAGGCCTTCACATGTTTTAAACCCATTTTCTACAAAGAGAAAAACTTTACGCTGCTACACATTTTACATTTTTCTTCTCATATTGCTTGCAGCCATTGTTTTCCATTCAGTGCACTAACAGTATGAAAACATCTTGTCTGCTTTTGCTGATAAAGTTATATTATTGTTGAATGCGGTTGTTATGATTTTGAGAAGCCTGCACCTTGTTACCACACAAAAGCATGGATTCCACTAAAATAAAAACAGACAAGATGTTCACGGATGTTCATGTGTGACTCGAATTTATTTACAAACAAGGTCCGACTGGCATCTAGGTAGTTTCCTTTTTCCCACACTGTCAAAGAACAAAACCACTCATTCACTAATTTCGCGTTTCTGACCAATCAGAGCTCTTCCCACTTCCAACTATTTAATAAATTGACTTGTGGATCTGTAAAGTCATCAAAAACTTTTTCTTCTTATGAATTAAGCTGATTGATTGAGAAATCTTTAACAGTAGGGCTGCAACTAACAATTATTTTCATCATTGATTAATTTGTCAATTAATCAATAAGTCATTTAGTTTATAAAATGAGTCTGCGGTGATGTCTTCAATTTGCCTTTTTTTTTTCTGACCAAAAATGCAAAACCTCAACCTTTTATTTACTATCACATATGACAAGGAAAAGCAGCAAATCTTCACATTTGAGAGGCTGGAACCAGATAATATTTGGCCTTTTTCTTTGAAAAATGATAGAAAATAATAATTTCATTATCAAAATAGTTGCAGATTAATCAAATTATTGTTGCAGCTTTACTAAACAGGTCGTTAAACCACATTTACCCATGTTTATTTCATACTGAACAATGTATCAGTAGAGAAACAGTCAAAGCAGCCCTCTGACCTAAAGTGTCTGAGTTATAAGGTCCGCTATATCAGACCTCTTCCCCTGCTAACTGGCTGTGTTCAGTTTTCCTTTATGGCTCTTAGGAATGCAAAGGAACAGTGGTCATTCGCCTTTGGATCTCCATAAAAGCAAGACTGATAGCGCCGGGGCCTCTTGGTCTGCTCGCTGTGAATCAACGGAGTAAAAATCATGACAGGGTCGTCAAAGGAAAAAACAAAACCTTTGAGACTGTGATGATGTTTTATGACCACTGATGGAGGGAGAGATAGGGAGACTTATTTTGGCCTCTCAGGACAGTGACTGATGAAGCCAAGAGTGCCGGGAATTCAGTGTAGCTCATCTGTGAACATCTGGTAAACTGAAAAGATTTATTTAGCATTTGGTAACATTTTGGTGTTAAAACATCTCATTACTTGTGTCATGAATTAAAGTTTATAATGAAGACGCAACATAAAATTTCAACTAAAGTTTGGCTTGTTAAACATCCAGAAAACAGAAAAACTGAAGTCCAGAGGATACTGTATTGTGTGAAGCAGAGAGACAGAATGCTACAACTAAATGCTACAACTCCTCAAGATCCAAGTTCCCATGTCTTGCTTGCCACCTGCTTATTAAAGTGAAGGGACTCAGCCCTGAACCTGATCAGGCTCACTTAAGGTGGACTGATCCTACGGAGAAATATCTGGCTGCTGAGCAAAACTCAGCTGAGGCTAGCTGGTTGAGCTGATGTTGGCCGGTAGGAAAATTTTATCACTCAACCCTATTGCAGACCACAGGTATTAGGAAACAGTAGAATATGACTGGACTGTCTGTAGGCAAGCGTGTACTGTCTGGTACAGAGACACGGCTGGGCATGATGGGTACAGATGACATCAGCATACCAAAGAACCCAAACAGAGCAGAACAGCATGAGTCAAATGATGAATCTGCTCAGTTTCTGGTTGGTCTGCTGGTAAACTGAACACTCTGTGTTAGGATCAGACTGATTGATGTGTTTGAACATACATCAGGTCGACATTAAATAAAAAATGCAATTTCTTGTGCTGAAAATGCAGCCATTTACACAGTCCTGAGTTTACTGAGATTACTTTGCAGAACAGCTGAAAGCAATTTCTTTTACTTGTGGTATTAGTTTTGTTGTTGCTCTAAAGGTCTATTTAGAACCAGCCATACTGCTCATTTTCAAGCACATTGTTTTGTGTCCAGTTCAGTTTGTTGTCTTGGCGGTGGAGAACGATAATAATGAAGCAGTCAGACTGACGTGCACCCAAGAGTTTGAAACACAACAAGTAGCCCAGGTCTGTGGATTGAGTTGAGTGCTGCAATAACCTGCTTATTATCTTACTCTGATCACATCTGAATTCTTGACTGAAGCTCACTATGACATCAGAAAATACTCAAAAAATATCCAGCTGTGAGCATCTGTGAGCTTTATGGAGGCCACAAAAGACCCAACAGATAACTAACAACATCTGTGGCAGATGAGATGAAGAAAAATGCAGCACTGACAGACAGCTAGCTGAGTCACGTCAAGTCATTTTTACACAAATCGCAAATTTGCCTCAGGGGGCGTTACAGTCTGTACATCTCCTGTCCTTAGACCCTTGGTTTGAATAAGGAAAAACTGCCTAAAAAACTTAAGAAACCTCAAGAAGAGCAACAGAGGAGGGATTTCTCTCCCAGGATGGACAGATGTGCAATAGATGTTGTGTGTACAGAACACAAATGATAGAAAACAGCATTGAGCAAGATAACAAAATCATAATGGATTATAATAGATAAAGCTGAGCACAATAACAACAATCAAAGAAAATGTTAAAAACAGAAATCCATAAATTCAAAGACCAAAAATTAAAAGTTGGAGCTCTGCTTTTGCCTCAAACCCATTTTCCAATCTCAAAACCAAAACTACAATACATTTTTAATAAATAAAGAGAAAAAATATCTCGGTCTTCACAGATATTCAATTTTCTCCAATGAATCATGTTGTTTCCTAACATCACACCTCTCATCACCAATCACTGTGGGATTGTGCGAGCTCAGACTCGTCAGCAGACGCCTGCTCAGATGCAAATCAGCTGCGTGTGTTGTCCTGGAAGTCAAATCATTAGTCAAACCAAAACCATTTCAGCCTTTTGCAGCATGAAAAACATCTTCCAGCAACAGTGGGCCAAAAAAAAGACGTGGGGATGTAGGACAATATACCGATATATTGGTTGATATGACACAAACCATGTGGAAAAGGGTCAGTCTGGTCAAAATAATGACATCAGAAACATCAACTAAAACACAACAAGCTCCAAGTACAATCCCAGGATGTAAAAAACATTGCAGCTCTTGAGACAAGAGTCATTTTAAACCATATCTGAGTATTGATCTCCAGGAATCATTAGGCGTGACTAGCGACATGCTCTTGATCTGTACGCCATTAAGTTACTCTGTAACTTCGCCTGTCGTCTACGCTCAGTCTTACAGGAAACCCATTGCTGATACAATGACAAAAGAATCTGGAAATAGGTTTCATATCAGTTACTTATTCTGTCATTACTTCTCATGGAACATGAACAGATTAATTCAACTTAACAACAAGCACTGTTTAAAAGTTTCTTTTGATGAGCAGGCTTCAGTCCTAGGCTGACAAAATGTTGGTATTTGTAAAGGCCGGATCCTGTGTAATGTAATGATAACAAGTCATTTCTAAAGAAAACTGACAAAGTTCTCTGTTCCACTTTCTCAAATGTGAGAGTATGCTGCTTTTTTAACATTGGGCACTGGGTTGTGATGGGTATTTTTCAGTTTTCTGATACTATAGAAACTAAATGTTTGTGCTTTCTACTGAACTGATGAAAGACTAATGTCTGCCAACAGACATTTATATAAATCAGCAATATTACAATACAAATTGGATCTTTGTCATTATGTTCCTGACACTTCCTGTTTTTTTTTTTACTGGTTTCTTTGAAACTCCAATATATCTGATTTGATGCTTTATAATACAGAAATGCCTGAAAATGAAGTAAATAGGTATGCCTCACTTCTGCCAAAGTATGTCATGCAAAGTGATTAAACCCAAATTTTCTGGACATGCTGTTATATCATGAATGCACAGTATTTATAACCCTTACTCTACCAGCTCTGTTATCACACAACTGTCTTGAGTTGTTCTGTGACGTGAGTGATTGCAACATTGGAACCTTTCTCTACCCTCCACGCCATATAAACGTGAACACGGCACGAGCAACAGTTGGCCACCAAAGTATTTCAAAGTCAACATACCTTTAAGTGATAATCTAATTGATTTTCATATAATCTGATGTCTATTGTTGATAGCATGAGCAACAGATTAGCAGCATAAATGTACTGAATACTTTGTTTGGAATTAAAAAATGAACAAAGTAGTAAGCATGAGCAATCATAGCCATCATGGCTGAACAGACAAGGAAACGCAGGCCATGTAGACAAAGTATCATAAGCCAGGTGACCTCTGACCAGTGCAGAAACAGACACAGACTAGACATAAAAAAGTCTTCCTCTTTAAATAATCACTGTGGTTTTACACTTCCAACGGTATGTTAATTAAAGGGGAAATTGTGGGCCTACTGTTTGCTTGCTGCACTGAACAACAAACACAGACTCATTGAAAACAATTACGGAACCAATTTTGCAGGATGATTTTCCAGAACAATAGCCTTCGGCCAAAATTTTTCCAATTGCTACTGACAAATTACCTGAATACCTCAAGTGTAAAGGTGACAAAAGGAACTAACGGATTCAACAGTATGTTCTTAATTCCTCCAGTGACTCAGAGAAAACTAATTATAAATATATTCATATTAACAATAGATCAAATAACTACTGTATGTGTAACGTGAAAGGGCTTGTAGTGATGAACAGGGACACAGTAACAGATGAATTTTGAAATTCAGCATTTTAGCATCTTTCAGCTCACTGTTTTGGTTTAGTATCCTGCAGATTGACTGTTTGGTTCAGTCTGCTAACAGCTTTTTTTTGGCAAAAAAAGAAAAAAAGCTCTGACAAATCCACTGTACGATACACACCCAGCAGTAAACGGCAGACACACAAGTCTGCAACAAACTGATGAACATTGTGCATCATTTCACAGATAGTGAACCACATATTTTCCTCAGGAGGTGGCGGAGACCAAACTAGAGCAAAAACAGGAGTTTTTGTATTAGACACTTGACTCAAATGTTGTCTCATATCTGCTGGATGTGTAAACAGGCAACTGCTTGCTAACACATTCACCATAACAACTTCATAAGGTGATAATATGTCAATGTTGTGTTTACAACTTGTTGCACAGCCCCAAAGTTACCAAGAAAACCACTTCAACTGTATGAAAAAATTCCAGACTGCAAGTTTGCTAGATTTAATTTCACTCCATTTTCCTCACAGGCTTTGAAACACAATTAAAAACAACGGTAGCCAAAAGATCAGTGAGCTTGTTTACAGACAGGTTTTTGACAAAATTACTCAGCAGTAAGGGGCATGTTTTGACATACACAAAGACAACATTACATGAAACCAAAGACCTGCATGTGACTGGTGTCTCTGGAGCCTCATCAGCTTTTTACTGCTGCTGTAACTTTCTCATGAGGTCGACCTTTATCATCCTCCCTCTTGCCTCGAGGCGGCTTATGGAGATGTGGGCCCTGCTCAGACAGGTCGGGCAACATACTGCTGTCACGACATCAGCTCAGTTAAGCGGTCTTTAACACACCAACACAATGACACAAAGACATGTCTCAGAGGGGAAAAAAAAAGGCAAGAGGCAGGCTATTTTTGTACCCAGAACTTCCCAGAGTGCTTTGCTTTAGTCAGAAACACTGTGTTTGAAACACAATTAGAGAGAAGAATAAAAGGATGAAATGGAGAGTAAAAAAAGGGTGACAGTGAAAAAAACAAGACAAACAGAGAATGACTTCCGTGGAATGCGTTGTGTGGAAACCAACAGCATGCACCTTCACAGTAAATCAAGAGCACATAAGGTAAACCATTTCGGCTTGTGGTTGATATTAATCTGCCTGTGGGGTAACTATTTCACTTAACCTGCCGTCTTTGTTCTTGACAAAGTCATGCTTTGCATAACACTGAGCACTGCATGTTACAGCTGCAAGAAACAAGAGAAAAGCAGCTGAATGTTGGCCATTTTGTCTTGGGTAAAAGCAATACTACATATATTTGTAAGTTGTCATCATACGTCATTTGAAGCAACAATGTTTACCATCAGAATAGAGCTGCAACAAAAAGACTGAGGACTGTTGATCAAGTGAAAACAAAATATTTTAGGTTGCATCTTGGGTTTTGGAAAAAAGTGATCAACATTTTTCACTATTTTCTGACAGTTTATAGACCAAACGACTCATCCGTTCATTGAGAAAATGATCAACAGATGAATCGATATGAAAGTCATCGTTAGTTGCAGCCCTACATCAAAGAATCCACATGCAAACAAGCAAGTTTTTCTCATAATGCTCGAGTCAATAATTGACAGCTAAAACCTGTTTTCAGCTACATGACATTATGATTCATGGAAGCACACAAACCAGTTCATTTAGACTATAAAATGTCTTTTCACTGTTTATGACAGCCATTGTGTCTCACATTTATCTGTACAAAGGCAACTCTCTGTGTTTCTCACATTGCACAGAAGACAAAGGATAAAACCTGAAACAAGAATGACTGAAACATCTCCTAGAAAAAAAAAGACTCTAAGCTTTGTCATGCTGAGAGAGGAACTTCAGCCTTCACCTTTTTGGTCATTATTATACCTGTTTAAACTTACTGATATATTATATATAATATTTTCTGGGTGTATGAAGACTTGGTTGGTATGGATAGAAGAAAGCAAGTATCAGTGGACACATGAACATCTGTATTTCTGCAGGTGCTGCGTAACAAAAAATACACAAAAGAACAAGTCACACATCAACCACTATGGGACTTCTTCAGGTAAAAGTCTTCCCGAAGAAGACCAAGCATTGTCATGTGGAATTAAATAAGATTTGTGAACACTTTAGCAGTGTGTGCGTACTTTTTTGTTCTTTCATGGATAAAAGAAGACATAAAAAATATATATACTACTAATATGGCAGCTGTATGATGCTGTAAGGACAGATTACTACAGATGTCTTGACTCCTGATCCAATAATATTGAGTATCTACCAATAACAATAATAAAATAACACCGATATTGGACTTTTCTTGCATAACACGGCTGCACAATGCTCACTTAGCCTGTACGCATAAATTCAAATTACGCAGACATACAGAAATCTAGATATTAATTGTTAATCAGTTTCTGGGGCTGTACTTGTCCAGTGGACAATGCCAATAAAGTCAGTTCAAAACAGATCAACCACGTGACTGCGTTCGTTACATTTTTGCATGAAAATCAACAGTACAAGCTGGGCCCTCTCTACAACACTTGATGCTTTCTGTGGAATGTGTTGCACGCATGTACAACACATGAAGAAGAGTGCATCATATCCATATGCATCAAATCTTTCACCTATAAAATCCACTGTAGGCGTACAGTATTGCTGTTCGTGTGAAATGCAGAGCAGTTTTAGCCTCGGGTCTCGGGGTTGGCTCCCTGTTTACCAAACACCTTTGGCGGGAGGCCAAACTCAGCACCGTCCGAAGGCATCCGGTTTCAGTTTGCGCTGTGTTGTGATCACGCAGGGCCAACGTACAATCCACAGCCATTTAACTTTAATGCAGCTGTCATGTCTCTGCTGTGATCAGTTGTTCATGTTTAACAAAAGAGGTGCTGGGGAGGTCACAAAATGTTAATCCTTTTTGTTTAACTTATTTTCTACAATTGATTGGCATGTTGCCCTGCTGTAACACGACATCTGCTACTTCCTGAAACGTTCAGGCACATTTCTGGCAACGGAGCGAACGAAGTGTTCCCGGGACACAGACAGGATCTTTAAAGGAGCATGATGATTGATGAAGAAGAAGCCATTTTGCAGACTAAGATTCAACCTGCTGCTCCATCATGTGATCACATCCCATGACTTTTGCAGGCAGAGACGGCCATCATAATGTGAGGAAACAAACAGGAAACCACATAGCACATGCACTCAGGTTATATCCAGCCCAATGTACTGTAGGTGTTAAGTAATCCCAATAATGAAGGCCAGCAGGGTATTAACTTTACAGTATATTGATATCAACAACACAGCAGGTATAAATTGTGTTTGTTTTCAAATAAACTACAGCAATTACAACACAGCCAACTACAATAAGCTAGTTCTTGCTTTTCAGTGATGTAATGCATCACCTTTTCTGTATCCATAAATTATTTCCCATCATAAATCAATTACAATCATTGCAGATGCATATTAGAGGCTTTGAATGTCATTATATATATGTATATGTATATATATATATATATATATATATATATATATAAATACATATCTTAAGAGAAACTTCAAGCTAACTCTACTAACTGCACATCTCCTAACATGAATAAGGAATATAAATAAAGTTTGATCAAATATTACAGAGCTGCCACTAGTTGCTCCAAACAATTTATGTGTGAACTTGCGTTGTCTAACATGTCAGGTGTCTGTGTTGGACTTTAACCTGCCTGCCTGTACAGGTGAGCTGCTCCCTCTCACAGGTAAAAGCAGCCTAACAAGTGGAAAAGAAAAGCACAACATGCAGCTCAACGGTAATTAAATGGTTTTTAGCAGTTTTGTTTGTCCTCAAAACGACTTTCTACTTTGGCTGAAGAACCACCTGCAGCCACGTTGTCAGTTTAGACGTGAAAGTGAAGGGGAGAAATAAGTTATTGAAACACCCGGAGGAGCCGGATCTCCGGTTCACCAGGAGCCCGGCCGAACCTCAGCGGGTGGCAGTGAGTCTCACCGCGGGTTTGACGTCCTCAAACACGGACGAGTCCTCCGCGCCGTCCGCTCCCGACAACCTCACCGGCTTCAGCTGCGTGAAAACCGCCCTTTCTTCTGTCGCGTGCGGCGGATTAATGGGCAATCCTACACTCGCTGCCATTTAGCTTAATTTAACACTTAATCAAATATGTCTTCAGAGTTTGGCTTAGCCTAAAAGTACATTAAGATTTCTAATATTTTCAGTTGAAAGCTTCGGGACAAGTCCACAGCCCTCCCCTCTCTTCTGGCTCCCAGGTAGGTTTTACCTGTGCTCAAGTATGGACCTGCTACCTGGAGGCTACGGTCGACACACATAACAGCCAATCAGAGCAGAGGATGGAGCTCGCGGTCCAATCCGCTGTGTTGAGGAAGGCGGGACTCACCTGGGAGATTTCAGAAAAGGAGGAAAATAACTGGAAGGCATCAGGCAAAAGCAATGTTTCATCTGCTACTCTCTCTCTCTCTCTCTCTCTCTCTCTCTCTCTCTCTCTCTCTCTCCCTCTCTTCTCTCTCTCTCTCTCTCTCTCCTCTCTCTCTCTATGTCTCTCTCCCTCTCTTCTCTCACTCTCTCTCCCTCTCTTCTCTCTCTCTCTGTCTCTTCTCTCTCTCTCTCTCTCTCTCTCACACACACACACACACACACACACACACACACACACACACACACACACACACACACACACACACTCAATTATAATTCAATAAGGCTGCAAAGTGGTTGATCTCAATTTATTTGTCAAAAATAGACAAAAAAGTATCAAACTGATAAAAGTCAGAAAGCTTGGCTCCTTTGTTATTATTATTATTTTTTTATATAATAAACCAGCTGCCAAAATTATGACTTTTTATTTCTTCTTGGTCATATTTCCGATTTTTGCAATAATGTGTATCCCCTATCACACAAAATAAAATAAGAGTCATGCCAATAAAGTTTACTTGTATCTGTGCACACAGTTAAAACCTATTATATTCAACAAAAGTCTATCAAGTGAAATTTGGAATGAAGAAGACAACAGGCTGTTATGTCCAGTATTTTTCTAATGAATAGCCTCGTAGGATGTTATATTTGGTCCTTGAGCATCTCCTCCTTTTTTGACTTTTTATCTGCGTGTACATGAACATGTAGGTAATATTAAAAAGTTACCATGACTATATTTTTTTATAGCATGTTACAACAGAAAATGATGAGATTCATGGTGAGTAATAACAGCAACTTAATAGAATAGAAGAAGAAAAGAGGAATAGATACTTACAGATATGAAAGAGATCTTGTGTGAAAACCAGGCTTGTTGTTTATGGCACTGCAGGCCAGAAACACTCCAACAAACACATTTAGAGGAAAAAGAAATCCATTAAAAGCTGACTTTGTATGTTCTCCCACAAGTCAGCGCTCTAATAAGAGATACAAGACAGATCCTCATTGATTCCTTCACTGAGATTATTTTTGCTTATTTAAAGCTGATTCATATAGGAATAGATCAGTATTCTAGGCATCCTCTTCTGTGAGCTAATTACACCACCAGGGGGGCAGATTTTTCACTTATACTGTAGTTAATAATTAATAGTTAATAATTCATATTTTCAATGTGACACATGTCCAGTTTTGTCATTTTATTGAAGTTTCAGAGGCTCGGCTCCAATTAGATGCAGCAGGATAAACTGATAAATTGTGTGTGTGCATTACGTTGCTTCTGTCTTTCATTGTCTCTGAAACATTGCTTATTTATTTTAAACACACAGGAATGAATCGCAGTCTTGTTATTGCTTACAGGGTAATTAGAGAGACTCATTGCTAAAACACTTTTTTTTTTTCCTACGCTCACACCTGGCGTTTGCTCCTCTCTTGCAAAGCTGTTTGCATCATCCATTTTATTTGTTTAGCTCCACCCAAATGTCACCACAGCCTCTAACATAACATAGTTCATCAGAGATTCTAAAACATCCAAAATAAATCTACTTCAGGACAATAAATAAAGCTGTCAAACATAACTTCTCAGCCTATTATTGCAATTGACACACTCAACTCTTCTTCCACTGAACAACAGCAGACGATGGGAAAAAAGACGTAGCGTATACTATAATTGCAGCGTCCCCAGTTTGAGTCATTTCGTTGCACGTCATAACTCGTTAACTTACCCTTCTGCCGTGACAACCTGTACAATTTTCATATCATATCCGTGAGATGCTAACAGTGACACCAAAACATAAATCCTATGGATAACAAGTATAACAGGTGTGACACAAAACCTTAAAAGTTCATAACACAGATGGTTAGTTTGCTGAAAGGAAGCAGCAGATTAAACTCTATTGTCTTCATAGCAAAAAGTTACCGACCTTTACACCTCGCTCTCGTGTTCAGACAGAGGCCTTGGAACTACTTTGAGGGAGGTTGTGTTAAATGTTATTGGCAGACACACTGACTCACTGCAGCATCATAAAGCAGATACTAATGAACTGAGAAAGTGGGGCTTATAAAACTAATGAGCAAGTTAGTAATACATGAACCATGCAAGATATCATTAACTTTCAGGGCTAAACATGACCTTAATTCAAATCAGTGTAAAATTGTTTTCACCATTTAGATCCATTGACCTCTGAACAAAACACATCCCCACTTTACTTTAAACTTCTAGCTTTTATCTTTCACTTATCATTGCAATAACATGCAGTACTTCTTGATGTAGGTATTAAACTGTTAATTATGTTTGCTACAAAGACAACAAGCATATATGATACAGTTTAGTTTATTTCACCAACCAATTTGTCAGACAATTTGTGAATCCTGTTCACCACATAACATTGGAAACATTTGTTAGGCAGTTTGTAATAACAGGCTGTGGTGCACTTGTCAAACCTGGTTGGGACGGCATGAATAAAAACATACCACTGAGGTGTTATTTTTTCAACACGTCAGTTTACTGCTGGCCCGAGTGTGATCACCAACCGTGAGAAAATTCAGTACCGATGTGGATTCTGTTTATACTGAATATAATAACAGGAACTTTTCTCTTCTGGTCTTGTTCGTCCCACTGGTCGGCCTGCATATTTTCAAAGTATAAATACCACTGTAGAGCATAGCAAGCTATGATAAAGGAGCTTACCCCAAGCATTAAGGGAATGCAAGTAAGCTATAAAAAAAAAAAAAAAACAACAGCAGAGTATTGCACAACCCATCACAGTTTCCATCACCAGCATGGAGGTTCACCCAGCAGTGTCTAGACTCCAGGGGGGAAACATGACCTATCTGCTTGCATTATTCTATATATTTCTTATATTGTCAACAAATCCAATGAAAAGACAAAAAGTGTTGCATTGTTTGCTGGTTTCATCTTCTCAGAAGTGAGGAGGTTAAGCTTTGTCCTCTGTGATGATACACTGAATGTCTTTTGTTTTTTTGACTGTTGACATTTAAAGATTTTTCTGACATTTTGTAGATAAAACAAAATCATCAAAAAAAAAAAAAGAATAACTGGCAGATTAAAATAATCATTAGTTGCAGCCCTGTACAACGCCAGTGTTCAAGGTACTGAAGGAACATGTCAGTCACAGTAATGGTCTGGCTCATTTATGTGTTTTAATCATTTTTTTTAATGGAGGCCTATGGTATGACTCAGCGAAATAAGATATACAGGTCAGAAGAGTTAAAGGAGTGAGGAATAAAAAGTCAAATCTTGGTTTACAACCTGTGTGCAACATACAGTCATGACTGTCGAAACTGTCAGCTTTGGGTTTAGAAAAAAAACAAGGCTGAAAAGACTTTGCTCATGATGACGAGTGGCTTCTAAGTATCCTTTTGTCTACTGAGAAGTCTTTTGTAAAATTCAATCAGGAAATCTTTTGTTACATGTATGTGCTGCTTTTGAGGAAGCGGACGGACTGGAGCCACAGAACCTGATCTGTCAGCTACATTATAGGTTGTAAAGATTTAATTACGCTTCTTAAAATTACGTTACGCTACTTTTGTTATGCTTTTATGAGGCAAACACAAGCATACCGACAGGAAATTAGTTTAAAATGATACTCCACCCAAAATCTATCTTTTGAGTATTGAGAACTCATTTCCCATATACTTAAAAGGTGGCTGTAACGTTTGTGTTTGTGCTTTCTGGCGGAGTGGCTGGTCAGTTTTATGTCAGTTGTAATTCCAAAAGTGACGAGTTTTTCATGGTGAAGAAAAAAAGTATTATAACATTCATACATCTGCTGAAACCACTGCTGCAGCAGAACCCAGTTCTCCACTGTCCATCCACTTGCTCAGTATGTTCCAAACCATACTGGCCAGAAACATTTTGACCAGTATGGCTAAATACACTGCTTCAGTCTCAGTCCTCATTCACCACCCAGAGGAGCTTGTAAGCAGGTGTGTGTGCATTTTTGTGCATGTTGGAGCTTCAGCTTTTGATATCATTTGACTTAAAACTTGGCATCAATCCAGTCTCCAGTGGAGCATAACGGTCATAAATGCATACGTTTTTCATCTCATACAAGCAGAGTAAACAGTGTACTGTTGCTACAGGGTGACACAGAGTTTCAGAAGTTCATAACAACTAAAATGTTGGAAGGAGTTACTGTAAACAATAAGAGAGTTGTTAATGCTTCTTATTGCTCTATTAAAATGGATATATATTGAATGTATCCATATTTATAGATACTAAAATTCAAACAAACAAAAACAGAGTGTGAATTGTCTCAATAGGAAATATTTCATCAATATTTCATATCTCATGCTTCTCAGATTTCATGTTCAGGTTACGGTAGGTATGGAACATTTGGTTACAATTACAAATGTAAGTCTCTTTATTTTTTTAAACAAAGAGTTTAACTCTTAAGTTGTTCTGAACTCATCTTGTGCAATCAGACACGCAGAGCTTCACTTCAACTTTTACCAAATATATGTCAGGCTGAATTCTAGGGAAGTGTGAGTGATGCACAAGGCATCTTGAGCATTTCTATGTGATGATATAAACCATAAAAACACGCAGTCTTGTGTAACATCATATAGCTTCAATGAAGAGCTGAAACAAGCAGATACAGAATATGCTGTGTTTGATACTGTCAGACAGTTTCTAATAAGACTCCTTAAGCTCCTTGAAGGGGAAAAAAGTGGTAAACTAATAACTAATAAATACATGCTGATGATGATGCAGAGCATTTTAAATATTGAACCTTAATGACAAATAACTCATAAACCTGCCATGATTAAACCTCAGACTTTTGCTCCGGGCATGTTCCTTCCCATCAGTTTCAAGCTGAGTCTCTTCCACTCTGATCTCTTGCGTCACTCTCTGATTTATCATACAATAAAAATTAAAAATGATAAGAGGTGTCTTCACTACCTTGGTGCATAAAACAGGTATGTTTACCGCTGGTATAAGATGTTAGATGTATGAGAATGTGCTGAAATGGTTCAGTGAGGACGCTGTTTCTAATAATAACATTAAACAATTTTTCCTTTTTTTTTCTTGCATTTAATGGCTTTCCAATTTCTATTTAATTCTCCCTTACCTCCTGTACTGGAAACCATTTATTCATCCACTCTGCTTTTTTTTTTTTTTTTTTTTACATGGAAGTCAAATGAATACAAGATCGCATGACTTGATAAAACTGCTGATTTTCCAGTTGTGCGGCTGAAACTCTTGTTTGTATCAGGTAACACAAAACACTAAAAGAAAATCAAACGAATCTCGACAACAGATAATTACACAGGTCAAACGAGGCAAAACCTGTATAACAGCCTAAATTTTGTCAATTGTAATTTTTGCATGTATTTGTATGTGTTGACAGAGTAAATTAAAAAAAGAACAGAGAAACAGAAAGGTGTGAATGAGAACTGAAAGAAAGATAGAAAGATAAAGAAATAGAGGAGTAATTCATTTGTTTTTTTTCAAACTTTATCACCTAATCGGCAAGAGAGTAACATCTGAGGATGAGAGAGAAGAAACCGGATACACTGCATTCCTCTCTGTCTCTTTCTCTCTCTCTAACGGCGGCCTGTTGGTATTAGTCAAAGGGCAGATGAGGACACGGTCTCCATACTCAGCACCTCAGCTCACAAGAGTAGCGGTTAACGTTAAGAGGAAGCATGTATGAATTTTCATACCTCCTAACGTCTATGATAAAGTATATCTGCAAGGTGGTGACAGGTGTGTTGACCAGTACCAACAGCCGATTGATTATTGTGAGATATCTGAGTTTAGGGGTCACTTTCTGGACTTGTAATGTCACAAGAAATAAAATGTGAATTAACAATGGTTCAGCTGGGTTGCAGTTGAATAAGTAAATAAATAACATTCTGTAATCTGTAACTGTAGATGCTTTTCAATCAAGGAAGAAGTGTCACCTGATGACCAACAGAAAAAGACACACATGGAGACACAGGGGGATTGCCTAAGTTTCATGTCAGTTCATGCCAGCCTCGTGTGCTGCTGACTGCATGATGAGAATATCTGGATCATCGGAGGAAACTGCTGATCAGTCAGAAGAGTTGTGTGTCATAATTTCTTCCAAGTGAGCTTCAGTTGTCTGTGAAGTGCATGTTTGACAAAAGCAAAAACTGTTTCTATCCAGCTTTTTAAAAACAGTATCTTACAGAGGGACGGGGGATAGGAGGGGATTAGGTGTTCTTTCGCAATGTGAATTGTTTTATGTTGAATGACTGACTGACTGCCCAACAAAATCAGTAATCAACCCCCAAAAAACAGCATCTTATACAATGCGGATGAAAATACCTCTATGATGGGCGAATTAAATGGAAATATTCAACTAAAGTACAAGTAAAAATAATAGAGTACAAATTAAAATTGCAGATCTTAATGTACTTAATGGTAGATTCCTTTGCAGTTGGTCATGATGGCCGTTCCAGGCAGTTAGTTCCTTTGTTTACTTGCGGTCTGACTCAAAGAAACATTTGAAATGATTGTGTTTATCTGGAAAGGTGTAGGAGGCTTGCGCAACTTACCCCAACATATGTTGTCCTTGTTTCCCCGAATCTCTATAATGGAACCGGCAAGGGCAAAGTTAGCATGACACATGGAGCCACATAGGCCACATTTATGGGAAATACATGAAGTTGAAATAAACTGGAATTACCTTATCCTAAGGTACAGTACATGAGTAAATTGACTCAGTTACATTTTATAGTGGTGCAATTAGCATGGTCACCTCAAAGGAAAAAGGTCTTGGCTTTCCACCTTGCTGACTCATAGTGTGCAGCTGGCTGCTGCTTGTAGCCTAAACGTGAACGAGCACACAGATTCCTGGAGGTTGTTTTTGTTCACAAGCATCTTCCCACTCCTTTCTCCTCTTCTTATTGCTAGAGAAGGTGTGAAGATTTACATCACTTCTCTTCTTGGCCTTGGACCTGGAAGCGGAACAATGTAGCATTGTATGAGCATTTTCTCTTCGATGGGCCAAAATTAGCAAACATAATAAAATCTTAGTAGTTGGAGCTCCTTTTAACACAAGACAACATGAGGCAGTGTGAGTCAGGTTTGTTGAGTTCTTTGAAACTGTTTGGTGTGTCAGGGCTGTAAGAAAGGAAGTAAATATTGAGGTGTGGTGCTCTTGGACACAGGATTCACCTCTCTCAACCACTCATACCTTTTTATTGTACCTTTACAGCATAACTAGTATGTAAACCCAGGCCTTCAAATGATTGATCAATGTAATATCACAAACTCTAATACCAGCAGTTGTTTTTAAACGGTGTCGCTCAACTTGTATTGAAACTTCTTATGCTCTTCTGGTTTGCAATATACAGCGAAATGTACGGCGTTGCGTGAAGTGCTGCTATGAAACAAGATCTCTATTTGATTCTTTAAGGAAAGCTTTGTAATGTCTGTGTCTTGTACACAGTACAATAACCTTTGCCTCTTCTTGTGCCACCACACCTGTGAATAGATGATTGTTGAGTGGGACACATGCGATTCGTTCGAGTGAATTTCACAAGGTCTTATGTGGAAATGCAGGTAATGACTCAATAACTAAACATTCATTAGGCCTGAAATCATCTGAAGGTATTCAACAGTTGTGTCAACACTTACAGTACTGTACATGTAGTACTTTATCATGTAAATGCGTTATAGTTACTACAAGTATTTTCTTATGTTTCTTTTGTGATGATATGTTATTGAAAAACATGTATTTTCTTTGCTTTATTTATGAGATAAATTAACTCTAAAACTAAATTCACCTGCCTTTAACGGTTGATCTATTACTGCTCAGAAGGCCCATAGATGTCAGTGGGTGCTGCTGCTGCCTTGAAGCTATGGTGGGGTGGGGATTGTAAGCAAGAGGTCACCTGTTTGAGACCCCAAATTTGTGGAAATGGAAACAAATCTTTTGAAAACACCAAAATTGCCCCCATTGACCCTCTGGTTTGGCCCTACCAGTTAACTCAAGGACAAAGGAAGACTTGCATGTCGCATTTATCCAGATATCTCAAAGTGCAAGGTTTCAACAGGTTTCAGGAAGAATATTCAGGAAGAATATGCATATCTGACTTTCATTATCATACATTTATTTAATGATTGTCCCTTATCTTTACCTTGCGAGGCAGCTGGATTTGCAAGATCATGACACACGTGATCACACGAGAATCCATCTTGTCAGGCTTCAAGTTATGCGCTTGTTTCTGGACCACCAGTTGTTTGTACCAGTCGGTGTCCTTTGAGGATTCTTGCACGATCTTGTGATCTCACAAGTCCAGCTGCTTCGCAAGGTAAGACGATAGTTGATGATGATAGACAGATGGTTCATCCAATTGCCTGCCAAATATTTTTGAGAGTGCCTGCCCTTTTCCAAACAGTTTCCAAGGAAGACTTTACAGGAAAAAACAGACAGCAAGGCTTACATGACCGAACTGAACCGAGTGCTAAAAGTTGGCATGACAATTGTGAGATAAATTAAACATTAAAACAATACTGAAACTAAGACAAACCATGGCAAATTTACAAGTATGCAAAATGTGTAAAAATACAATCTATTATTATGGAAAGAAAACAGAGTAAGACTGAAATGACAGCAAAGATTTAGAACAAAAATAAAATAAAAACTATGGGGTAGTGAAAGACCAGGAAAGGAAACAGACTAAAATCTTTTTGTAGGTTTCCTAATTTTGATTTTTTTTCCTAAGTTTTTCAGATACATTTTTTTTATTATATGTGGAAGGACTTGTACGAGACCTTTTCTTGCACAGTAAAAGTAGTGAGAACTAAACCTCTCTGAGTGGAGTGGACAGCGATGGTCTCAGACGGTCAGTCATTTTGGCTCCTGTTTGTTGGAAAGGAACCACTCACTGATGCTATCTGCCACGTCTAGACACCAGACAGCCCCCAGTATTAACCCCTGCTGTGAGGTGGTGATGGTGGTGGTGGGGGGTCCGAGCTTCCCAGCTGACCGCAGATCAGATCTCCTGCCTCAGTCTCTCTGACAATTATTTGACAGCTTGCTTTTACAGTGGAATGCTAACAATGCTAACAAACCATGTAGTGTGCAGCCAATCTGAAAGACAACAAATCTGAAAGTTAATATACAAAAACTTATTCCACAAAAAAAAAAAAAAAAATCACCCAGTCTGTTGTGGAAATCTAAAAAATTGTCCTGCAAGATGAGGACAACCTCAGTGCTGAAATGTTCATGCCTCTGTCTTACAGGGCATGACTGTGGGACCATTACGACATGGGAATCAACTTTTGAAGATGTTCCCAGTTGAACTATCAGTTCTCTCTGAATTTTCAAAATAGTTTTTTTTTTTTTTTTGACTCAGAGATCTCTTGTGATTCACTCTTAGACCAGTTTGCCTTGCACAACCAAACTGGAAGCCTTGATTCTTGATTGATACCTTTGTTCAGTCAAGCACGAACATGTGTGTCAAACAGAACATGAATATTGGATGATTCTGGAAAATCCCAGGTTTTTCTCAGTGTTCATATATTATTTGTATCTCATTCTCTACTGAATATATGTTCTTTGCTTTGTATATTTTTTGTGTGCAAGTATGTTACATATAATATGTGACATTTTTGCCTAAATGACAGTTACAGTAAGGTTGAACTATGGTCAATAAAAATACTTTGTGTGGAAAGATTTTGGTTAACAGAAGCAACAACATTGGTCTGAACATTGATCTGACAGGAAACGCCATTTCCGACCTCTGGTGACAAAAGTTAGGAGTATGTTATATGCCCATCCACCACCCGGACTTCTACACACTTACTCTGACATTGGACATAATTGTACTGCAGAATCATCTTATATAAACATAATTAGGGTTGGGCACTGCAGTTCCTAGTTGGCAAAAGACTGAGTCGTTAAGCTCGGAGGCTAACTAATCCCTCAACAAACCTTTTATCTTTTCATTAACAACAGTAGAATATAAATGCAAATTCTAGGAGACAAGGTAGCTTATTTTTTCTGTAAATATTACAATAAGTTTTTTGGGTAAAATAATAACACAATACAGATACATGTCAGATGTCAATGCAATCCAACAAAATCATATCTAATGTGCGGTTAATCTGGTTATGCAACACATGGTTTTTTTTTGTAAAACCACTTGAGGAGGAATTTGGAGAACGCCATCAAAAAAACTCCACAGTATCAGCCTCAGGTGAATGTAGACTTTCATGTGGACAATTACACGTCTGCTGCAGACAGCTGAGGAGGTGGAGAGAGACGGAGAGTTACAGATCACAATTAACAAACCACACATTTTGGGATGGCCTGCTTTATTAATTCAAAAACTACTTTTCTTCTTGACTTCTGAATTTCCTCTTTCCTTATCCTTCTGAGAGGTTCAGCTGGTTCATGAAGCCATGCCGCCCTTTGAGACAAGAGATGTGATACAAATAAACTCAATTTATCCTGTATTAAGTTGACTATAACTGACCATTTCCATTAGCTTTAAAAAAAAAGATTAGTTCATCTCTTTCTTGCATGCATGAATGATCATGTCTTATTCAGTGTTAGAGGAGAGCTATAACAGACTGACAGCCTCTTTGAGGTTTCTGGGAATTAAATTAACATTTCTGGCACTGAATTTGAAAGAATTAGATAAAATAATAAGAAATGAAAGAAGAATCAAGAGAGTAGACAAATGTGATGGAGTAAGAGTTATTTTTTCCTGCTTTAAAATGTCCTTGAATCAGTACAATTTAGTTGAGAAAGCAGCACGAGTAAATGTTCGACTCCGTCACCAGACATAATGTTGATTTTGGATGACATGCAAAACTCCCCGATTACAATATCTGTGAATGTGAACTATGGTATGGTTGAGGTCAAGAAAAGATTGTGGTGACAGGAAATAAACTATGGTTGAGGTTGAGCAACTAAAACAATTGGTTACGGTGGCAGTTTAAAAAAAAAAAGTGGATTGTGTCAGGACGCAACCCGGTCTTCTCTTTCATTAAAGTTGGCTCTGCTAGATGTAATCCTTTCCACACCCTTACTTTAATCTTGCTACTTAAAGGAACACAACCTCTGGCGCTGGCACTGAATTTTTGTGCTGGATTTAAATTGTAACCTGCGGAGTCATCCAGTACTTCCTAAAAATACCAGGCTGACCCGAGGGGAGTAACGTGCATCGTAACAACTTTGATTAAGAGTGTGTTTGTGTTGAGTAATGTTTGGCTAGTTTTCATTTGTTTGCTTTTTTTAATCAGTCACGGGAGAAAAGATATTGACGGGATGAAAAAGATTGCACAATGTTAAAACAAATTAATATGATGGGCATGACTGGAGATATATGATAATGTTTGTGATAATGATAATGATAATAAAGGGGTAAATGGTTCTTTCCATTGTATCAGGAGGCCCTACCAGAGAATCGTGGGTGTGATGAAGCAAAAGCCTCGGATTGGCCGTTTGGACTTGGAGGCCTCTTATTGACTGAGGGAGGAACTTGTGAACAGCCTCTGATTGTTCTCAGGAATGACGTCTCCAATAGAGGCCTGTTTACCTTTCTTTAAGGTAAGAGCTTAAGCATTGATCCGAGCAAACTCTGAACTGCATACGTCATTACGTCAGTTATCAGCAGTATGTACAGAGGTGACACCTTGTCAAGTTCAAGGTGGTGGAAGGAGGAGACGGGACAAAAAGAGGCAACAAAGATTTTCATTCTGTTTGACTTATCACAAGGGGTTAGGGAAAGAGGAGAGGCTGCAAAAGATGTTAAACACAAGCACACAAACACACACACACAAGCCCAGAATCATCTTTCAATTTTTATCATAAATAGAAAAAAAAAGTTAAATTTGCATTTACTATTTTAAATTACTGATGGATCAAATGGCTATAAGTGTAATGTGAAGGGGTCGCTTGAAATGACAAAACCTCAGAATTATCACCTAACTCTGCAGTTACCCTCAGCTATGAGGAGCATTTTAGCATCTTTCAGCTCATTGTTTTGGTTTTTTGGCCCACAAATTTATTATATTCTATGTTTAAAGAATTAAATGCTTGAGTTCCATATTATATGTTAACGTCATTAGTTCATGGTCAATTCAGAAACAAACTTCAAGCAGCACAAAACAAACTGGTAAGAGTCATCCTTGGGCTTGAGCCATGTTGGCATGTGTCAGTTCTTTACGACTTTACGACAGAGCTTGTCATATTCAATTAAACACGGCTTTAAGGATATTACACAAGAGTGCTCCCAGCTACTTTTTTCAATTTTTTAAGAAGCTGTGTGATACTCGCAGAGTCAGTGTAGCAAATTTAAATCTTGATGGATTCAAGTCAAAGATGGGTCAGAATTATTTTCTGGGTTCTGGAGCAACGGAGTGGAAAACGCTGCCTACTCATATTAAAGTTGTCAAATCCTTATAGCTTTAATTCAAAGGCAAAACATTGGCTGATAGACAGATGGTATCTTGATATTTTTTTCATGTCTAAACTTTTATTCACTTTTTTATCACTGCATTTTGAACTAGTGTCACACAGTTGTTGCCTGTTATGATGGGATATTATGTGAGTCTATGTTGCCTTTTGTCTTGAGTACATCCTAAAAACATTTTGTCGACTACTTGGGATTCAACTGTCTACGTTTGGTGGTTGTGTAGTGACGTCGGTCAATGAACTCTGGTCCCCAGCTCGTTGAATGATTGAAGATCTGTGAAAACACCAAAGTTTTATACGTTGTGTTTTAAAATATATTGAAGTGTATTGTCAATAAACCTAAACCTAATTCCTTCCATGTAACATATACATACATCTATACCATATAGATCCATCTTTACACTTCTTAAGGAATTATATCTACATTGAACCATTGATGAAAAGCACATACACTGGAAAGTTCAGAGGCTAAAATAGGAACCTATACAGTAAATGAGTAATATACCCTACACAGAATCACACAAAGACAACATAAATGAAGGTCAAGGATTTAAAGAAAAATCATGGTGTGTGCTCAGGGATAAATATCAAGAAATGATGTCCAAAATTTTACGAGAAGGTCACAGGATATGTGCCTGTGAGTGATTCAGTGGTGTTGTAATAGAGAAGCAATGAAGAAAAGGAATTTTCTCTTGAAACGATTTCATGACATATTTATACGTAAATCACCATATCATCTAGATAACGCCCAAGTGATCATAAACTGCTGACACCACCACACTTCCTGTGATGAAAATGACTCATCACTTTTGATCTCTTATCCGTCCAGACATGAAAATTCACTTATCAATGCTGCCATCATTTTATTGATGGTATGTTTACATGAAAGAGTAGAGTCAGACAGTTTATAGCCATTATAAACTTTCTGTCTAAGTCCACAGCCCATCACTGTACAACACAGAACTACTTAACGCTAAGGAAGCAAACAGTTAAGACAAGTAATGAGTGATTTCTGAGGGACCGATGTCATTACATCCATGGCTACATACAGTTTTTGGATTAGCACCAAAACATACAGACTGCCAAACGAATAGGCAAATTGTACCTGTATAATGTAGAAATATTTGGACTTCAAACACAAAAGCAGTTATATAATATACACAATAAGCAACTATTCAAATTTGTAAACGTTTGTTTTCTCATAAATAGCAGCTTCTTGATAAGGAGGAGACAGAGTTTATAGTCTGCGGTAGTGTTTCTAACCCCTTAACTGTAAAAGCGTAAGAATACACTGTAAGCCTGCAAACTTGAGAAACTTGTTAAACCACTAACATTATGAGCACAGTTACTGACATCTTACTGACATACTGTAGAGTTTCTTATCATTAAGGGAAACAGTTTATGACCATCCTTCACTGTAACTGTCAGGGCTATATACTGTACGTCAGTAATACATTGCACAATATGTCAAGGCTGCGGAGAAAAAAATGCTGGCACTGCAATATATTTTCAGACTAATTCTGTGTCCAGAACATATATATTTCTTACAGTTTTTTAAATTATAAAAAAATCCGCAAACATCAGGTCTGTCCCTCTTATCAGACAGAATACTGAGTTTTATTGTTGAAGCTGAAAATTGAAACATACACATATGTTACATGTGTAAATTTGAGCATGCATGGTGTCAATTAATGTATTCTAGATGAGATATTTGAAATTATAGAGAGAAAGCTTTTAAACTGTGGAAGCATATAAAAGTCACAGAGACAACCTGGTAAAAAGTAAAGAGGCTGGTTCTGATTGTAACTGGTAGATTACAGAGACCTTTGAGATGTCTCACGTCTGATATGTATTTGCATATTAGACTGTCTACAGTATCACATAACAGTGTATTCCTCTTGCCAAATGAAGCAGGAAGAGAGAAAACAAGAAATGTATTTCGCAATTCCGATGTTGCTGATAATCGTACAGGATGTGTGACCATATTTGGCTTTCAGGAAGTCCTGGAATTCCTTCAGGTGAGATATAAAGTTGATGACATCATCGTGCAGAGTGCAGTGGGGGAAGGAGGGGGGTTAGAGTGCACTGAATGCTGTGTTATTTGTTTCCTGTTGCTGAGGCAACGCACACCATTCACATATTGTGTGATCCTGAATGGTGCAAATCAGCACCATCCCGTAACTACACACTGACACAGATTCACACTCTGATTAACTGGCGGGTTCTGAATTGAAAAAGCAAATACACCTTGCTACAAAAAAGATCTGTACAATGACTGTAGCTTTCAACCGTTTCTGATATAGTTAAATCTATTCTATTCTTCTTGGTCTCATAAACAGACGTATTGCTCCAGAGCCCCCCAGGATGAAGCATAAACAGCAGATTCTTGAATGTTGTTTTAACCCCTGAAGACAGAAAGCTCCCACCATATCAAGTTACTCCTCCACCTGTGTGAGGGGGAAGGGGGAAGTTGAGAGAGAGAGACAACTACCGGGATACAAGAGAGGTGGGCTAAGCTATTATTAACGTTTCATTGTTGGTGTGTAAAGTGGAAAACCTCCCGAAGGGTCATATGGATTCCAACCCTCTGAAATGTGCAGCTTTTCCCTGCTGATCTGTGTCTTACCAGCAGCCACCTGTTTCTCCCCGAGAGACCTAATCACCACTAACATGTGCAACAGGTTGGCTTGCTGTGTGCCCCAATTGCACTATTTAAACCCGCATTAACTGATTTATTAGCCACTTGGAGGCAGCTAAAACAAGTTGTGAACACAACACTGACATTTCATCACCTTTTAAGTTGACATGTTGAACTTGTTGGCAAATAGTTGCCTATTTCCATAGCAGTTACTGAACAACTTTATCCATTTGGAGTTGTGTTTCTGTCCACCTGGTAAATGTAAGTCCAATTTTCACTTACTTTTAGCTCTGTTTTTGCTCTTTACCAACTCCTGAGGGAAATATCTGGCACTTTAGCTGTTAAGTGCTCCACTATGTTCACCAGCTTTTTGCTAACTGCTTGCTGTTTGGTGCTGAGCAGGTAGTGTACAGAGGGTTTTTAGAGCTTTTTCTCTGAAAACAGCTGCCTGCTGTGGCAGAAAACAACACTATGAGAGCGCTGAGAGTGAACCAAAACAGTAAAGTTGCAGCCGGACAGATAACCAATGAGCTGAAACTTTGTAAAGCTGAGGTGCAAAGTTGCTGTAGATTCATCACTACAAGCGACGTCCAAGACATTGCACAAATCCATTAATATTATGAAAATTATTGATTACAGCTGCTTTAACTATGAGGTATACAACTTTGGCAATATTTATTTTTGGTATCATTTGTATAAAAAGGGAAAGGTGCAATGTCAGTGCTGACAGATCAGTTGACCTGCAACTTCAAAACATTGTCAGTTTCAGGATGTGTTTCAAATTATCATCAATCAGTTTTACAGTGGAGTGTTGCTGTCCAAATGTTTCCAGTTTTACATGGAAAAAATAAGATTGGTGAATCAATAGTGATTTCAGGTAGTGTATGCAGATATACCCAAGGGCAAGTTACAAGACAAGCACCAGTAATTCTCATACAACATGGCATTTTATTGCTGCTTCCTACCTAAGTTGGCGTTAAAGCTGCAATGATTAGTCGATTAATTGATTAGTAGTTTCAGTTCTTTTTCAAGAAAAAAATGCCAAATATTCACTGATTCCAGCTTCTTAAATGTGTGGATTTTATGCTACTCATATATGATAGAAAACTGAATATTTTGGGGGTTTTGGACTGTTGGTTGAATAAAACAAGTAATTTGAATACATTATCTTGGACTGGTTGAAATCACTTTTTTTCCCCTGACATTTAAAAGACAAAATGATTAATCAGTTAATCAAGAAAATAATTGGCAGATTAATCAATACTGAAAATAATAGTTGCAGCCCTGAATCAGATAAATAAATGTTGTTTTCTAATTGTTACGTGGCCCTAATTTATTTGTCTCTTATGCCCCAACAGACTAGAGAGGAGACACAACATACAGCAAATGTCCACAGCTGGAGGGATGTTTGTGATTACATGGTATGTTGTGGTCAGGGCACATGGCATGACGTCCTGCTCTTATTTTTAGCCTTTTTGGTGAACAGTAGTGTGTAATAGTAACTGACAGAAATACACATGCAAAGACAACAGCAGGTACTACAACATCACAGACTCATTTGAAAAATGTTTTCCAACCTCATCTTTTGAAGTCCCATTGAAAATGTATATTCAAATATGGAGTGGATACTTCCTCACAAGTCTAACTGGTGCCAAAAGTGGCTGTAAAGTCAACTTCCAGATTGCTATACTTGCTCCACTCTTGATGATATTTATTTGGCTCATTAAAATTTGAAACTGCTCAAAATAACAAGAAAACAACAACAAAAAACCCCCGAAACACTGGCATCTTTCTTGTAATGATGCTGATGTTTCGTAAGTGTAATCTATCTTGATAAAACGCTAAACAAGCCAGCTGGCTTGTTCTACCAAAGACACTGATGATATAATTGTAACATGTATCTACAAGCTTCTGGCAGCACCAACAATTGCTTCGGCAACCTTAACCAGAGGAAATGCGTGTTTCAACAAAGAAACACATATTTGGTTTTTATGTAACTTTGTGTTGGTACATGCATGGTGTAAGTTCATACACTGATTTTCTTAATATGGACCAGAGAGGAAGTACTTGTTGCCAAAGAATCTACATATCAATCAACAGTAATAAATTACTAGATGATATATGAGGACGTTAACTCATTGTCTCACAGTTTTGTGAAGATCTGTATTGCCTGCATTATAATACCTTCCTCCCATGTATTTAAACAACAAGGGAAGTAGCTGGAGATAGTGGAAAAGTTTTGGGTGTGTGCTTCAAGAAACAAGATGATAAGAATCACACAACATCTCCAGGGTAGAGTTTTCTCTTCCATGAAACTTGTGTCTAAATTGAACCTGTTGCTGGCAATGTGAATGAGTAATACTGGAATACTCATGTCCAGTCAGGGTAGGTATACATTGATGTCACCTTTTTAACAAGATAACACCCCCTCTACCCACACCAAGTGGTACAATAAACTCACTATGGCTGCTATGAGTGGGCAGAGCTGCGATACCAGGAGAAAACTAAGTGGCATTCTAAAAGCGTTTGTGTAAACCATTGTGTTGGGGTAGATGTGTTACTTCAGATGCTGGTGCGAAGACAAAAGTACAAATCTATGAGGTCTAGTTTGAGTAATACGTCCATTAGTTTTTACATGCCAGGACATTGTACATACATCTTATACAGCACAGGATTTTACATCAAAAGTAACATTTTTAGCCTCGGTCTTTCTCGTGAGTTACACAGTAGAATTAAGCCGCTCATGTTACTTTGTTGATTGAACTGCATTGCTGGGTAACATAGCAGCGCGTTCTGGCAAAAGTTGAACCAGGTTCAAATTGACTCCTCTGCATCATCATCTGGAACTATACTGAGGTGAAGAACACCATTCTTCTTTCCTCTGGTATTTTGATGATGGTTTTGGAGACCGCTTTGCTCCAAAATCTCCCATTGATTAAGGGCGTTTTCATATCTGCAATTTTTAGTCTGGTCCCATCGGACTCTTCTTCGTTTTCCCCCTTGAAGCGTTTCGTTTCAGCAGGTATCAAAGCAACTGTACCAAGACCCTTTACTAGAGGTGGTCCCAAACCACTATGGAGCAGATCCAACCTCGATCCGACCCAACTACTAGGTGTATTTTGTGAGTTTGAGTGAAACGGCTCCCGTAGCCAGGTGCGCTTTGCAAATTAAGATGCAACTGAGGGGATTTAAAGGTATACTATGCAGGATTTTGCTAAAAAAAAAACCTCATAGACTCATACAAAAGTAATCCCTTTTAATCATGAACTGAAAACACATTGAAATAGCAAAAAAAAAAAAAAAAAAAATGCTTTGCCTATACTCTGTGAATCTGGGGTTTACACCATGGTTATGTTACCTAACCAGTGTTGTCAACATGGTAGCAACTGGCCAGCCCTAAAGCATACCCTGCTTTATCATCTGTTTTAATCTAAATGGGACCATAATTTACAAAATGAACATCATGATGTATTGAAGAAGACTTGAAACTAGCGATTGAGACCATAAACTATCAGGAAATTTACTTACTGAGGTAATACATCAAGTGAGAGGTAGGGTCATTTTCGCATAGGCGTCCATAGACATGTTGTGTAGCGACCAGATTACATCGCTATCTCTCCCCTGCTCCGTCTGCTCTCTGTCTCTGTATCATGGATGTATAAAGAGCTGCAGGTCTGCATTCACACAAAACCCAGCAATGCGGCACCCCCCTGCTGGGTTGCATGGAGGCGTGGGCGTGTTTATTTGTGCTTTAGAATGTAACAATTAGAAAACAACGTTTATTTATCTGATTCACGACTTTGTTCTTGCCAGTGCCGCTCACTCTCTTTATTCACGCCCTAGCTTGCTTGACCACTGCAGCTCTCTCTCTCTCTCGCTCTCTCTCTGAGCCAGGAAGGAGGGGCCAACTTTGAATGCTGTGTGTTTACGATCACCCACCGACAAATCCTGCATACTACATACCTTTAACAGTTGTTAACAACTAGCTAGAGAATGAATATAGGTCAGACCTGGACTAGCATAACGTAGTATGGTGTATTTGGACCTTCTTCAGGACCTTCTTCCTGTGTTTATGCCCTTGCTCCCCCCGACCAATGAGTGGAGTGAATTTCCTCACATGGTTTGTACTTTTGCAGTTTGGTTTGCTTTGATTTTTCTCTGTGTGAAAAAAAACCTAACCAATGGGGGAAACGCACCAAGTTTATCAACTAATCCACTCGATTCGAACAAGAGCAAACAAACAAATAGGTTTGATTAAGATCTGGTGACTGAAGGTCATAGCATATTATTCACTTATTTTTCATACTTAAACCTTTCAGTATCATGTATGGAAGCATCTGCATTCATTAGCTATGTGTTTTTTTTAATTTAATTTGTAATCTGTCTGTATATATGTAATTCAATATTAGGAAAGTAACTGGTTTATTAAGATATGTGTCAATGGCGCAATGAATTGATAACCATTACCGCAAACGTTGTAAGGAATTTGCCTTGATGAGCTCATAGTGCAACAGGACAAACACGATAACGCTCAACACATCATGTAATAATAAAACCATAAACATAAGTGTCTACAGTACAATTTCCTTGAGTTGTAAGAATCTAATTTTCTGAAACCATTATAGTTAGTTTTAGGATAAAATACATGCTAACAGGAGTACTGTGATATTTAGATTATTACATTTTATTTTAAAGAATTCTCTCTCTCTCACACACACACACACACACACACACACACACACACACATCTCATCACTCCCTGAAGCAAAGAAATGGAAACTCACAAAAGAGTGATGATGATGATGTGTGTGTGTGTGTGTGTGTGTGTGTGTGTGGTACTTCATTCAGTGCTGTGATCAATTGTTTTTATAACCTGTTATTCCTGTAGTGGAATTCAATGCCAAGTGTGACAAAACTGATATGCAACACTGTGTGTGCGTGACATGACAAAATTGATAGCAGGAGCACAAAAGACATAAAACAAACTTTCCTTATTTGAGTCATTGTAGTCAATTCAAACTGGCAGGGAACTTCTGGAAGAGCGGTAATTGCGGTGATTCATTAATTTTGAAGTTAACACCCTAAAACCTCTGCTGTCACACATACAAACTCATTAATGAACTGTCAGAGACAACTGGACATCTACACAGTTTCCATTTTGGCAGCGTGTATTATTCCACTACAGTAAGCATGTACACACACACACACACACACACACACACACACACACACACACACACACACACAAACACTACTAAGCATCTGATCTGTCAGCATCGGGTTCTCTGGCTCTCCAAGCGGGTGTCATGTCAGCATAACTTCACCCCGTCACAACACTTTGCGTGTCAACAGGAACACTGTGGACCACAATGCACCGGTAAAACGATGCACCATTGAATGGGAGACAGCCAAGTGGAGCTTCATTTACGGGCAGGCAAACCCCCTAGAGACTTGAGACAATCTGTGATCTGTTTGTGTGTGTATGTGTGTGTGTTTGTGTGTGTGTGAATTTGAAGTTTGTTTGTACTGACGATAAAGGAGCAAAGAAAACAAACCCACTCAGATTGTGAATTTGAGATAAGCACAACTGTGTGTGTTCGTGTGATGATGGTGCACTTAGTGTTGCATCTCTGTGTGGAATTACAGTGCTCCATTGTGTTTCAACGGGATCATCGGTTTTTCCACTGATGTCACGACTCTCTGTGTCGCCCAGCAGTAAAATAAGCTAAAAGGTTGCAAGTTTTTATTCCAAAACTGATCGAAGTCTTCATGAACAGGCATGTTCTCTGTCAGGAGGACCTTCAAGTGGTACAGAAGTGTTGAAGCGTCAAATCAGTCCTTTTATCAGCAGCACAGACAAACTATCTTCACCAAGCTGACTAATATCTAAAATTCAATGGACAGAGGTGGTTAATAATAATAATAATAATAATAATGATAATAATAATAAACTTTATTTATGTAGCACCTTTCATGACATAAAATGCAGCTCAAAGTGCTTTACAGAAAGAGGTGCAAACAAACAAACAAGCAACAAAAAAAAAGATATTTTAAAATATTAAAAGAAAGGAGAAAGATAAATACAATATACAATAACCAATCACATACCTTTAAGTAAATAAGTTTGTTGCCATTGTATTTTGCAAAGCTTTTGGACTCTTCACTGCATTGTCAACCTGTTGAAGAGCAACTAAAAAGCTGAATTTGGACGTTGCCTATTTGTAGAAATTGAAGTGTAATCTGTTCTTTTAAACTGGCAAGTGAAGGATGTGAAGATGTTCCAGTTGCTCTTAAAGACAGTAGCAGGTGACACACCATATGTCTGCAAGCCAATTACCTTCAGCAGTGTTGTTACGTGGTAAATTGACAGCCATTAATAATGAGTGAGATAATGTGTTATGCCTGGTTGACTGTGGAACAGACACCTAAACCTACTGACAGACACATGTCGGTCAGTCCGATGACCCAAGACAGCTAAAATAAACAGGATGATATCATTGCTGTGAGACAGACATCAAATTTGTCAGTTTTATTTTTTTACTTTAACTCATAAGGTTGCATTGATTTGATTCTCTATTGGTTAAAAAATCTGCAAACTCTAAACAACTATTTGAAATTCAAATAGAAAAATGAGGGAATTGATTATGAAATCTGTCTTCCAACAGCTTCCAGATAGGACAAAAATAAATGAATGACAAAATAATGAATGAATCATTTATTTTTGTATCAGAGAGGTGCTTTGCATATGAACATCCACCTACTGTGAAGATGTATGGAGACACACATTTTGTGTGTATTAAATCTGAAATTTAGCCCTTTCCAAACATACAGTAGTCCCCCCCAAATTCTGGGGGGCAGAAAATGATTGTAGAAAAAAAACAACAAAAGGCATCAGATTTGATATTTCAAACCCTTCAGACCGTGACTGCCTGCAGTCTGTGACCCACAGATATCAGCAGACAAATGGTGTGTTACCTGCTGATGCTTTGTCAGTTCAGTACTGAAGCAATGACAATCTTCACCTCTTGCCTGAGGGTCTTTTTGAGTCTGGTCTGACCTTCAGCAGATGAAACACATGTAACTGACTTGCTGTTTGACAGAAATGGATGGTTGGTGTGTAGCCTATGTTTACAATCATTCATATTATTAAGAACTATTATGGGATTTGTCTTTTGTCTCTTGTGACTGTGATGGAAATTTGTTGAGATGTTGAAGTTGTGTACTGAGAAGCCTAGTCTCTGTTAGGCCAGGGTCATTCATGATGCTCATAAATATGTGTTTTCTGATATACTTCACTTCCAGCTGAAAGATAAGCTATGTCCTTGCAAGAAATCTTCTTGTATTGATTTGGGTTTGCCAGGGTTGTCTCCAAGTGCGAGACAACCCTGAGACAGCGAGGTTAAGGGGGTTGGAAGTCTGCATTAAGTGGGAAGACTCACTGTGAACCCAGAATAAAAGCTTTCATGTAAGACAATGGGGACTTGACCTGAGAGTTTCATTTTTTGCACGACACTCTTATATCCAAAATGTTCAAAAGTAAGAACAAAATTGATACACACATGCAGTTTATCCCATTTTCAGATCAACTGCTTTGTGATTTGCTTGGTATTAGATAATGTCACAAAACATGTCAGTATTGTTGCCATGTTTAAATAAAGCATAGATATTATTTCAGTTTCTGAATTACTGATCTTTATACCTGATATCTTCAGTAGGATGATAGTACTGGTGTGTGTCTGTTCAGTCACACTTCAAAGCAAAATGTCTGAACTTTGTTATCTCCTGGGAAATACTTTATCTCTGGTGTGTAAAATATCACGGCCAGGCGGCTAAGTTGTTAAACTTGGCTGTTGCATGCAGTTTACAGGCATCATCTCTGAGGATTTCTTTTCATTGAAGTTCAGACATCACCTAAGGGAACTTCTTGGTATTTAACTTATAAAATTATAATGTACAGTAGTAGGCTTACTACTACTTGGACTCAAAAATGCAAGTTCCCTTCAAAACTGAGGTAAAATCCTTTGCTGTGTTAGATAAACAGAGGACTCTTAGAAAGTGGTGAAGGCACAAGACCTAGAAAACCCTGAGCAGATAGGCAGGGAAACAGACAACAGTACATGTCTACAGAGGAGCCTGTCACATCAGGAGTTACATGGAAGAATACTTTTAAACCACAAATGTTAGAGTTAGTTTTAGACCTTTTGAGACAGCCTCAAGCAAGCTAACAAAAGACTAGACTTAATTTTTGAGTAATTGTTGCTGGACTGCTGCCTGAAAAAAAGACTGATTGAATTATTGATGTGCAGATGTTTCAGACAGACACCCTTCCCCAACTTACACTTATATGATCTTTTAAATAAATTAATGGGGTTTAGTGAACTCTGCAAACTCCCTGCCCATATTCAACTTAATGAGGTCTAATCAGCCACAATGACTGATAACACCTGTGTGGTGTGCAGGGCCTTTAATAATTAAGGGCTTTTTGGGTAACTCATGATCTAGTCATAATGACATTAAGGGATTAACACAAATGAAGTGAAACCATGCAAACATCATATTCTGATTGGACCAAATCAAACATAATTTCATGAGAATTATTTTAATTGAAGTCACATTGTTACATAAGCACAAACACAGCAACTACTCAATAACCCGAGATATTCCACTGTTAAGACACTTAACTGGACTGTTCTATTGTTTCTTGATATACCTTATTGGACATTTGGCCCATAAAAGTGTAACTAATCATAGTCATGACTGTTTCCAAGCACAGGATCTTGATTTTGTGTATACTGGCTTGCCCTCATGGCTCGCTGACTCTCAAAATGGTCCAGAGACATCATTACTGTAATCAGTTACACCTGTGCATGTGCTGATAGGACATGTCAAAACATCCTCTGTGAAAAGGTTAGATTTGTGAAAGCTCCGTATGCTTTGAACAAACGATATGGGATTCTGGAGGATCATCAAGTGTTGATTTTAATTTCAAATTTGTCAGCAATCATATACAAAAAATTATTAATCTCAAGCAAAGAGAGGATATGCTTTGTACCAGATTTGGCTACAAGTTACTACTTTCCATCTGCAGTCCTTGGGCTGAATACTAGAGTCTCTTTTGTTGAAAATATCTGTGGACATCCTCTATTATGTCCCCAATTTGCAATGTCCATCTCCCAGCACTGCAGGTCTTGGAGAGGTGTAGATGTAACAAGGCTCCTTGCTTCCCTCACTCGCATCTCCTCCTTGGCAGCACAAGGTCAACTGTGTGGATAAGTCACCAAATCTTTTCCTGGATAATTATGGGGGTGTTACTGTCTAGTAAAACTTCGGCACGGGATACACCTGTGGTTCCTATCTCCAAGCTCTGTAAGCCTCGTCTCTCATTATAAAGGGATTAGAACATCCTCTGTGGTTGCAAGGCTTAATCGATTTCTGGGTCACACGCTGGAGGATGGAGGAGCGAGGTGGAAAGTAAGCATAATTTGCTAAATGGAAAGCGCTAATTGTGTCTTTTTTTACCTTCCAGTGTTAAGCTTCACTAGAACAACTATCCCTCTGATCCAACTGCAGGAGCAACCAGCTGGAAGTACTAATCCAGCAACTAACTGAAAGAATACTTTTGAGTTCATCTAAAGAAACGGCTGTTGGAATTTTTTCTAATCCACAGAAGAACATGAAATGATTGATTTAAAAAAAAAAAAAAATGTTACGTCCAAATTCCAAAAATTCCATTTGATTTTTAGCTGCTCAAAGTCTCCCATCACCCATCTTTGTACACCCTTATATCCTATGGGAACAGAAAACTTATCCTTTATAGTTGCCAACATTAGTTTTGCACCACATTTGTTTTCCATTTTCATCATTTTACCAGTATCTCACATATACAGTAAGGCTCCTCACCTGCAAACGCACACGTTTGCACTCTTTTGAACACAGAGGGGACCACTGACAAGAGTTGAATCCTGGGTCCTGCAGTGGTGAGAAAATGAAATCTTTTCCAACTTCAAAATAATGTCTCTAAAACAGTTTTATTGCATATTTCCACAAAATCAATCACAACTGTATTGAAGGGTTGCATCAGGACAGAAAGATCAGGTCTGAGGTCGAACACTGGAAGGGAACTGACATCACGTAAAATAGAGACATCAGCAGTCATTTATCTGATTCTGTTTTACAACAGAAACAGGATTATTAACAGAGCGCCTCGATAAACAAACCATGTAAACATCTCAGTAGTGTATGTTACTCTGATAACTGCCCATAATTGGATTATATGAATGCAGCAGCTGCCTGAGGGAGGAACTGAACCGGAGACAATGCAGTTACATGTTTGAACAAATGCAAGCGAAGAGAAAATGACTTCGTTTGATCCCTTTCCGCACGCACACATCATCAGCAGAAAGCAGAGCACTTCTTCCCATTGCGTCACAAACAACATTCCGGGCTTCAATGAAGAATCCTGATTGGATGGATGAAGCACAAAGTCAGGTGATTCAACCAAACTCTTAACTGCAGTTGTGTTTTGGCAACCGCAACCAAAGCATGATGAAGAACAAAAGCCGCAGGGCTGTATATGGGATTCCGGTGAAACATGCATTCAGGTGTGAATCTGTGCTGCATGAGCCATGTGTCAGAGTTTAGCAAGTATGTTCTTTAAGAGTTGAAGCAGAGACTCCTAACTAAAAACCTACAAAACAGATAATGGTCTGAAAAATTCAGTAGTTGTAGTAAAGGCTGTTGAGACCAAACAAAAAGCTACTGTAGCAGCCTCTTTCCTGGTTACGGTATGCAGGTTGTCGTGGATTATCACCCACACATGGTCACAAGAAAATGTCAAGTCAGCTTTTGAGGAGCAGCAAGTTGCAGATACTACAGCTGTACCATTAAAAGGATCACACTTGTACATTTTTTAATCTCCTGAACAAACCCTCCTTTTATGGCTCTGCCTCCTGCCATTTCATCTCCTGCCAAACTGCTCTGTGGAAAAGCTCAGAGGCTTTTGGACCGGTTGAGGCATGACAAAAACACCAGAGTTTAGCTGGAATCGACCAGCAATCCATGTTTGTTGATGGGACAGATTGTTCCTGCTGTCTGGAAGTTAACCAAGCTGTTTTTGTGCTTAAATCATGTTGCCACATCATGAAATGTGTTTAATTTTTTAACACTGATTTGTCATGGTTTTGATTCTGTACATGTGCACAAACGCAAGTGAGAGACATTACCTTCGTTTGAGGTTTTATTCACAAAATATATAATATTTAATAAAAACCTGTCCTGCAACTGACTTATGAGAATTAAACTGAAGTCATATGAATAAATCTGCAATTTTACAGAACAGAACAGAACTTGGGGCCAGTAACCGCTATATCGGAAGTATAATTACCTGAAGACTAAACTGTTCTCAGCTTCTGAAAAGTTGATGCTCTGGAGATGACAGCTTTTCACTTGAGGGTTAAAAAAAGCTCTGGTGGTTTTTGTGGTATTTAACAAAAACCACCACAACAGTTTGAAAAAGTTCAAACTGTTCTCAGACATCAGACAGTGTGAATACTAGTCTGTCAGGCACTAATTGGGAACATTACAGTTTAGTGTGTCAACCACAGAGCTGCTGCTGTATGACCAGAGGTTGACTGTCGTTGCAGTATGTCTGAGAGGAGTTTTCCACTCACCCTTGTTCTCAGTGAGGCAACATTTTTCTATTCAAAGACTTCCGTTTTGTGGGCGTCCGCAGTGACCTCATCACTGACGTGTGCCGCCCTCTGTAAGTACGCTGAGTCAGATTCAGCAATGTGCTCACACACGCCTATATGCAAAGCATGTTTTAAAGAGAGAGAGAGGGAGAAAGAGAGGTGTGAAGACAGGTCTTCTTTGTTTTTTCATTCAAAAGACAATTTTCTAAAACACTATAAGAGGCATATACAGTAAGGCCATAAAGTAAGAAGACCACTAAAAGTGAATTTGAGTGATGCCTAATTTCAAAACACACCTATTGGTTACAGTCATCAGCCAATAGTGGCATTTTGTGATGCATCCAGCCTAAATGACCAGTTGTCCTTAACTTTTTTTTTGACAATTTATGTCTTAAATTGATCATCTCAAATGCTAAATTCAATCTGTGCTGCAGTCTTTGTCGCTGCTATGGATAAGGGGTTAGTGTGGACGTGTTTCTAAAGTTACTGGCATGAAGATAAAACTTAATCTAAGAGGTAGTTTTAGTAATACACCCATCAGTATAAAGGCTTGCAAGATGCTAAAACAGAGCACAGTGATTTATGATAGTATGAGACAAGATTTTATGACGACAATCATTTTATGCTCTGTGTGAACAATCAACTTTAATGTCGTTCAAAGTACTATATTGGCCCGAATATAAGATGACCCTTATTATAAGACGACTGCCCTTCCAACACCTGTTTTTGGAAAAAGACTTTTTGAAGATACATCACAGTATAGTCACATCAGGTTCTTGGAACTGGTCAAAATGATTTTCTCCAGCAGTTATCATTTTTCAGACTGTCTTGTTTGTCTTTTTGAGCTCCTCGTCATCTGTGAAAGCAGTAATTGGCAGCTTGACAGATTCAGTCCTTGGTCGAAAGACGCTTTGGACTCGTTTTCATTTCCTTAGCAGCAGAAAAAACACATACAGAATTTCCTTCCCAGGTTAAAGTGCGCTAAGCAAACACTTTGAGGGCTGACTAACTCTAACAGACTCTAAGAAACAGACAACCCACAATGCAACACTCTCTGTAGGAGCCATTGTTACACCGGTACTCTTTACATTCAAAAAGTATCTCTGATGTTGTGAACACATAAATATCTAATCCTCGAATATAAGACCAACTCCACGTAATGTCCAGAACAAAATATGATTTTATATTCAGGCCGATACGGTAATCTGTCAATAATGGGTGAAACCTTTCAATCCAAGAATGTCCACTTGCAAAGTTGAGCCTATTTAAACTTAAAAAGTGAAAAGTGAAAACTTGAGGCTCCTTTATACAGAGATCCCGTATCATAGCCCCAGAGAACCAAACAAAACCACACTGAACCAAACAAAACCATGGTAACGCCGCCCCCGTGTTTCTGGCATTCTGGATTCAGAGGCGTGACGTGTAACACAACCGTGTCAGCTCTCTGTCCCGCAGTCCGTCACACACAGTTGATCCGGCTCTGTGACTACCTCCGTAGCCGGCTTGTTGGCGTAGCGACTCTGCCTCCCCACCTTTTATACAGAACAGCGAGGTGGAATAAATGCGCAGCATTCCCACCTTGAACAGGCTGTGTAAAAGGGGCTATGTTTTTTGGTTGTTTGGTGGGAAGCTGTTGAGGGATTGCATGCTTGTCACATTTTAGGCACAAAAGCATATTCATCTCTTTGATTTCTGCTTCTTAGGTTGAGGTATACAAATAACCTTGAACTTGATGATAACCTAGCGTGAGAGAGATGCTGATGAATACAGATGAGAGAAAAGAGAGAGAGAGACACAGGGGCAGAGAGACGGAGGATATGTGGGCTGTTTACTTTGTCATTGCTCAGTTTGGTTTGTTTTTTCTGAGATTATAGCAACAAAAGCTGTGATGTGGTTCAACCTTTGACCAGGTTCACTCTGACAGTTACTGTATGAGACCGTGATGGATGGATGCTAGAGCTAACTGACTGTCCAAACACTGACATTCACAGCCACACAGCCGCTCTGTCATACCAACACATTCCCAAAAGACTAACTCTAACCATAACGGCTACACACCTAAACAAGTCTAACCTTAACATCTGATTAAATAAATGATAAACCTCGTGTGGAATGGGGAACTTCTTTTTGTCACCAGGGTGCCTCAACAAATATAGATACAAATACTGGGCTCTCTGTACATCCCTAGTATGTCTGTCTATATGTATGTATGTATGTCTGTATGTATGTATGTATGTATGTATGTATGTATGTATGTATGTATGTATGTATGTATGTGTGTGTGTATGTATATGCATATGTTAAATTATTTACCTCTTGCAATTGTCCCTAATGTTGCTGATGTTTTGAATTTCCT
>NC_056545.1:8559566-8642066 GCF_910596095.1 Thunnus maccoyii
CTCATCTGACTAAATTCTCATTGGTCGAATAATCTCCGTGTTATTTTCATAAGGAGAAAGATGCTACATCAACAGCTTTCCAGGAGTAATCCATTATTTCCTGCGGCGGGAGGGACAGACTAACAAATTACCTGTGAAAACAACGGGGGTGTATTCAAAACACCCCCGTTGTTTTCACAACTTTGAACTCGCCCAACCTAACGGAGACTGCTGGGTCTAACTGTACTCAACGTTTACTGAACGGTTACTGAACGTTTACTGAACGTACCCAACGTTTACTGAATCTGTGTTTCTCCTATAATTATCACAACAAGAACCCCCACCAGGCCAAAAAAAATATTTTTTATTATTTGATATCCGAATGAATATCCATTTATTCGGAAATCAACAGCGTTTGGGAGTCTCTGAGCAGCGCTGTTCCGGTACGTGAGTCAACGTCTGTGTCGTTGCCTGGGAAACCACTGGTCGCGTGGCTCCGTTAAGGAGTATGTTTGCGTAGCGACCGGGAAAGAGCGAAGGGCAGAGAAGTGACGGTGGATGCGAGCGGAGCAGAGGAAAAGGTTAGTAGTAAGTTGTCAGTCTGGCAGTAAATGTACAGTACAGACTACAGTGTGTCAGTTAATAAATGCTAAAAAGTCACGTCTGTTGTTTCCTAAAATGCTGGAAAAGTAAAGGGGGTTAGCTCCAAAGTTAGCAACAATGGGTTAGCATAACCTGAAGATGCTAAACAGAGAAATACAGAACAGAGAAATGTGTGGCTGCCGAGTTTACTGTTCTGAGACTAGTGCTGCAATTTACGATTATTTTCGTTATCATTAATCTGCTGATTATTTTCTCTCATCATTTTGTCTATAAATATCAAACAATAGTGAAAAATGTCTGTTGTTCGGGTTAATTTCACAGAGTCAACGGTTATATCACGTACAGTATAACAAAGAAGAGTATTAAATCATCACATTTGAGGAGCTGAAACCAGTAAATATTTGACTGAAACTATATTCAATTTCAAAAATAGTTGCAGATTAATTTTTATTTTTATTCTCCTCATACCGACTGTCGGTGCAGAAGTTTGTTTTCTTGTTCGACCTCTTGGTGGCGCTCCATGAAAAGTCAGGACAACAGAGCACAGACGGAGCTGAATGACTGAACGTTATAAACTGGAAACTTCCAGCTTGTATTTCAGGTATTGAATTTTGTTTATTTCCACTTTAAGGTTATTAATACTTCCTGCTTTTCAATTATTTCCATTTCCTCTTGTTAAACAGTCATTTGTCCCATGTCGGAGCATTTTCTTTCTTTTTCCCCTCTTTTTTTTTTTTTTTTTTAAATTGTTGAAACATAACAACAGATCAATGAACAAAGAGGCTGTGGCTTTATATGAATGACAACAGGCCAGATTTAAGAAAATTAGTGCCATTCATCAATTTATGAACGAGGTACAAACTAAACTTCAGAGCTGTCGTACAGTCATGAACAGACAAGAGTTTAAACATGATGCTGCAATCAACTAAAATAAAAATATATAACCCAAACAAACTTCTGTTCCCCATATCATCATCATCAGCATCATCATCATGGCTGCCAGTTTAGTAAGAGGTTTATAGGATTATTTTGGTGATACATTTTCACATTTTTTGCAAGTTAAACTCACCCACAAACTCAATTTTTAACACGATAAGCGACAAGTTTGGACAGTTAAGAGAGTTAAAAAACTTAAAAGCTTAAAATGTGATGATTATGAGGTAACGTCTGCAGTTATTAGGAACATCTCTTTAAAAAAATAAAAATCTTCAAAGGGGATTTATTGACGATTATCCATTTATTGGGACATCAGAGATATTTATAGCCTTGAAAAGTGTAAGTCACTCCGAATCTAAGGAGATGTGTATCAGGTCTGTGTGTTCAGCCCTCATTTCTACAGTAAATTCTGACTTTCTCACCTTGTCTCTCTCCTTCTCTTTCAGTTTGTCCATGGATCTCTTCAGTCCCTCCTCCAGCAGGTCCATCAGCCTCACCGTGTCTCCGGACCGAGTCTTAAACTTCTTCCTGAGCGTCAGGAAACAAACACATGAATGCCTGAAACACACCAGCTGGGAAACAAAACACTCGATTACGAGACGGCGCAGAGTTTTAGTGCTGGGAGCGGGTTGGAAAGCCTGACAGAGAAACAGAACTTTCCAACAGGTACTGAGGTCGGCAATAATTATCATGACAGCAAACTATTAGATTACATCGAGCTTGCCGACGCCTCAGGCCAGACGTTTTATACAATCAGGCAAATCAGATGAGCGTTACAAGCAGAACACGAGCCAGACATTTAATAACCCCCCTTTTCTTCCCTGTTTACTCGCAGCTTTAACGGCTCCCCCCGTGGCTGCGTTAAGCTCTTATTGTCTGGATGAGCAATTATGAAAACACCATGATAAATTTCTAATGGAGTTTGGAGTAGCTCAGACATTGTGGGGCCAATTTACGCCCCCTCAGGTTACCGCGGGGCGTTTAGCAGCACTTAGTTACGGCCTCTGCGAAGCGTAACGTCAACCTCCTGCCTGCGCCCGGCTCTTCTTCTCTGGACGATTGATTAGGAAAAAACAACAGCGTGACAGATAGTGTTCAAATTATAGAGCGTGCTCACCTATCAGCCACACAGTAATCACTGCTTACTATAAACAGGAAATAAATAATACACCAGGAAAGAAACGTCCTGTCCTGAACCTGTCAGTGCGAACGCTTCAACTGGGACGGCAAACTGGGATCGTGGCAGTTAAAAATATACAAAACGTCCCAGTTGAAAACAAATGATGTGCTTCATCATTTTGTCCGCTTTTTGTTTGGATTAAACAAACAAGAAGAAACGGAGGGGAAGTAGGGGAGGGAGAGGAGCAAGAGGAAGGAGAGGAAGATGAAGGATGAGGAGTAGAAGGAGAACAACAGGGAGGATGTGGAGGAATTTGTGGAGAAGAGAAGGAAATGAGGAATTAGAAAAGGATAAGTAGAAGAAGCAGGGGAAGGAGGAGAATGATGGAGGATGGGGTGAAAGGGAAGGAGGAAGAGAAGGAGAAGAATTAGAGGAATGAGCAGAAGAAGGATGAGAAGGTGAATTTGTAGAGGAGGAGATGGAGGAGGAGAAGAAGAATTAAGAAACGGAGAAGTAGAAGGAAATGAAGGACAAGAAAGGCAGGAAGGATGAGGAGGAATTTGAGGAGGAAGAGAAGGAGAGGAAGAATTAGAAAAGCAGAAGAAGCAGGGGAAGGAGGAGGATAAGGAGAACGATGGAGGATGAGGTGAAAGGGAAGGAGGAAGAGAAGGAGAAGAATTAGAAGAATGAGGAGAAGGCGGAGGATGGAGGATGAGGAGGATTTGTGAAGGAAGAAGAAGAATTGGAAACAGGAGAGGTAGAAGAAGGACAAGAAGGAGGAGAAGAATAATTAAGAAATGGAGAAGTAGAAGGAAATGAAGGACAAGAAAGGCAGGAAGGATGAGGAGGAAGAGAGGGAGATTTAGAAAAAGGAGAAGATGTAGGAATTGGAGAAGATTTAGAAAAAAGGAGAAATAGAAGAAGGAAGAGGAGAAGGAGAACAACAGGGAGGATGAGGAGGAATTAGAAAAGGTAGAAGAAGGAGAAGAAGCAGGGGGGAGGAAGAGAAGGAGAAGAATTAGAAGAATGAGGAGAAGATGGAGGATGAGGAGGATTTGTAGAGGAAGAGATGGAGGAGGAGAAGAATTAGGAACAGGAGAAGTAGAAGGAAATGAAGGACAAGAAAAAGGAAAACGAGAAAGACAGGGAGGATGAGGAGGAAGAGAGAAAGATTTAGAAAAAAGAGAAGTAGAAAAAGAGAGGAGAAGGAATTTGAGGAGGAAGAAAAGGAGAAGAAGAATTTAGAAAAAGGAGAAGAAGAAGGAGGACGAGAAGAAGGAGGAGAACGAGAACGACCGGGAGGATGAGGAGGAAGAAAAGGAGAAGAAGAATTTAGAAAAAGGAGAAGAAGAAGGAAGACGAGAAGAAGGAGGAGAATGAGAACGACCGGGAGGATGACGAGGAAGAGAAGGAGAAGAAGACTTACAAAAAGGAAAAGTAGGGGAAAGACGAGGAGAAGGAGAACGAGGAGGAGGAAGATGGTGAGAAGAACTGCAAACCAAAGACGGCGGGAAAAAAAAGCGATGAGGAGTTGAAGGAGAAGATGAAGAAGAAGGTGGAGGAGGAGAAGATAAAAGGGGTGAAGGGGGGAGGAGGACAAGAAGAGGAAGGACGAGGAGAAGAAGAAATTGGACAGGAAGACGGGAAGAACTAATCTGCTCCTCACATGCTGAGCAATAACATCTCTGCGTCGTCTGTATATTTTCCTTCTTTGTCAATGGAGGCCGTGTAGTAGAATACTGGCTTTATGTCCGATAATAAATGTAATAAAAAACATGTAGCAGAGGTGATAAAGATACCGTGAAGGACATCCAGATGATTATAGTGTGGCGGTGGAGACGTCTGAGACGCTGCTCTGATGACAGTGATTTGGAGTCGAGTTAAACTATTATTAGTCTGTAACGTTGGTTCCTTTGATACTCGCAGGGTTGAGTTCAGTGTCGGAGTCACACACAGTCGCCACAGTAAACACCAGATCCTCTAAATAATAACACACCAACTATTTTTGATTGTTAAGACTTGAATGTGGACATAAAGTTTAAGGGGTCCTGTTGAACATGGCCGCATTAACCTCCTGTGGGGACCCGGGGCAAAAATTTGCCGGGGCCCCCAGTGACCCCATCTAAATATGTTAACTTTAGAGAAGAATGGTCTGCAGTTTTCACTATTTCCTAACATTTTATACACTGAACAATCAATAGATGATTAAAGAAAATAATTGATATTGAAAATAATAGTTGGTTGCAGCCTTACAGGACCTCCTATGATAGAAGGATACAACCTTGCCCTCAGTTTTCTGTGTGCAGTTTGATAAAACACAACTTTACACAACAGAGTTTTAAGACCACAAGACGGAGGATGGAGGAGTTCAGACTAGACTGTCAGATTATGTAGAACCAACGTCCGTCAAGATCATTAAACAAGATTTAACGTTAATTAAAGCTGCAAGCAGCGTCGGTCGGGACCTCGCACTCTGGCCCGTCGGGATCAGATCATTTTGCTTTTTAAAAATGAGGGATATTTCTCACAAGTGTGGTGTGCTTTTATTTTGAAAGTTTGATTGACATGTGTACTGTCAGGTGTGTAGAGACAATAAGTAGCTGCAGCTGGACACAGAAAAATACTCATCTATTTGAATGGAGAGTGTGAGCGAACCTACACCTTTTTGAACATTTACTGCTTCCACATAGTTTTACATACAGACTTCATTTGAACATTAAATGAGTCACAAGACTTTGACCTACAAATCTTGAATTTACGTGTGTTTTCTATCTTTTACTGTTTTTGAGATATTAGAGTGTGAGTTTTAAAGTCTTTTCTTGCTCCTCCTGTGATTTTATAATGAGTGTGTATTGCGGAATGTTTCACAGCACTGAGGGAGTGACATCACCAGGAGCAGTTGGAGAGGAGGATTTTAGAGTACACTTCTTTTGAAATCTCCTCATAAATCCCATTACTTTGGCCAAATCTAACATTAAAAATCATATTTTAGTAGGAAATTTTGTGGCGAATCCATTGATACAGGTTTGAAAGTGGTCAGACTTATAGTTTAGACGTCAGAAGCCTCTGTTTGACACAAAGTTCATGCCTCACCATTACTTTACATTATAAGGTGTGATGTGGCACTGCAACTTTCAGGGCTTATTAAATCCAAACCGTTCGAGTTATTACAAAGTTTTTAATAACTTTTTTTCAGCATAGTGTCATTAGTCATGTATTAAAGTTTGAAGCAGATACCATTAACGCCCTCGGAGGAGATGGCGTTTGTGCGCTCAGTCCCTAATAATGAGCTTCAGAGACGGTGTGTTGGTAGACACGTTTACCCCCGTTTCCAGTCTTCATATAGCTAAATATAGCTGCTGTAGATTTAATTTATAAGCACCTACAACTTTGAAATTAGCGTGATATAAGATACTAGAACTTTTGTGACTATTGACGCTAAATATTTCAGTTTGTTGCATTTCTGTCTTTCTCATGTGGAGTTTTGTTGGGCGTAACTGCTTTTCTATTGTTTTTCTGTGTACCTAGTTAAAAACTGAACTGTATTTATACATTTATTTATTGATTTTTTGATGCTTTATTATGGATCCAAAATATCTAAGCTCATAAATTTGTTCTCAGCGCTCTGGAGTTCAGGGAGGTCATGTCGTCAGTCAGCAGCTGAGTTTAGTTGACTCTCTGTGGATTTTTTTTTTCCCAGACAAAATTCTGGTGTTTTTGTTTGCGGCGATGTCACAAAGAGTCACATCTGTGTGTTTTAACTCACTTGTCTTCTCCCAACACCACTCCGAAGCCTGCGTGCTCCACCCGGGTCACCTGGGGGTTGTACCAGCCAATCATCTGAGCCGCAGCAAACACCACCTGGAAGTGTGTGGCCTGCAAGTGAAAACGCACACACACACACACACACACACACACACGATCAGTGACATATAACATAAATGCCACGGTCATTTTTCCAGATAAGGACAGGACTTTCTATATGTCACTGCTGCCTGGAACTAAACTGCTTCCTGACCAGTCACACACACACACACACACACACACACACACACACACACACACACACACACGTATAGACAGAGCTGTGTGCACGAATGCGTCCATGTCTGTGTTAATTTCAGAGTATATCAAGTCCTTTAGTGATTTCTTAAAGTTTCGACACAAGGCCACAGACACCGGCTTTATTTTTCAGACTAGAGAGGTCAATTCAGGAATATTTTAATAGTTTGGTGTCAACTAGAATAAACTTGATCAAACGCAGATCCTTTCTTTTCTCTACTGCCTGCTGCAGCGCGAGTGTGTGGGGGAAAATTTGAAAACCTTTATTTATTCAGTGAAGTTTCACTGGCAGGATTGCACTGATCACATTCACACCTGGAAGCTGAGCAGCTCCACTGGAGCAGTTTTTGGGTTAAGGGTCTTGCTCAAGGGCACCTCAGTGGTGGTAATGAGGGAGGGGCAAGTGCTGCTTTTTCACTTTTCCCACCCAGATGTATCCTTCCGGTCACAAGCTCACTTCTCTAACCTTTACGCCACCACCGCCTTCTTCTCTTCTAGTAAAGTATAAGGCGTGTTGCGTGCTTCTCGTTCCGAGCTCTGCAAACACACTTGGATCCGGCTCGTACTTCAAAATCTGAAACATCGCGGTGGAGAGTGTGCAGCTCCTTGTTGATGATTGGCCTGTTGGTCTGTTGGACCGCTAAACAAATCAATTTCTCTTCTGCCTGCTTCTGAAACACACTGATAAAATTACATTTGTTGTGTTTTTTCTATATTGGCATTGAGCTGGGTCTTAATTATTAATATTTCTCTGAACAGACGTTCTGATCAGAGTTGGATTTGCTCGACAGATTCACACATTAAAGAATTTGAGGGATATTTCTATTAATTGATCTATGATGAAGAGTCATTGTGAATATGTCAAATTTTGGAGGGGAGGTTTGCTACAACAATAAAAGAAACGCAGCTACACAAGCTAGCAAAGCTACCGAAAACATGTCTACCGCCGCCTTCGGCTGTCGAGTCTCTGCTAAAACCATCACGACCAGGTTTTCCTGTTTTCTTCTTCTACTGCAGCCTTCCAGTGTGCTACAGAAACACCTGCATGGACTAGAGCACAGCTGTCTCTAGAATAATACATTTTATTCCTGCACGATACAAATGTATTAAGGTATTAATCAACTGTTTGACCTCCATGCTGTTCTCCTCCTTCACCCTTGAAAGAAAGATCAGAAGTTTCTGCTTCTTGAAGAACACTTCAGATTTTAACTGTTGGTATATTTTTCTTCGGTTTCTGTTTTTAATCTCTTCTATCTGAACATCCACATTATCTCTCTCTCCACCCACCTGTCCGCTGTCCGTGACGTAGATGATGATGTCGGCTTTCTCCTGGAAGATTCGCTGGCGCAGGGCCGCGAGGTCCGATGTGTCGTAGGTGTAGCCGCCATCAGACTTGACGACGGTGAGGGGGATGGACTGACCCGGGGCGAAGACGATCTTACGACCCTCGTCCAGCTCCATCAGGCCTACAGGGGACGGATAGATGGATGAGAGAGAGGAAAATGATAAAATGATGGTCATCACAAAAAAGACAATAATCATGTAGGTTGGAGAATCATTGGAGAGGGAAAAAAAGAGAAAGGAGATGCAGAAAAAGAGGGAATGGAGAGTGAAAAGAAATAACCCTCTCAACAAAAAAATAGAGAAATAAAGACAGTTAGGATTTGATAGAAGACATTTATGAGACAATATTGCCCCCTGGTGGTCAAGTCAGGTAACTGCAGACTGCAATGAATCAAAGAATGTAAGAATATTGATGCAAAAATGCTTCAAATAGCAACAATATCCAAAGAAACACATCAAATATCACACAGAGACAACAAGGACTTCAATTCTTAAGCCTCAATACATTTTAAACTTTTCTAGTTTTCCTGAAATCCATTTGAGAAGCAGGTTTCACTTCAGTTTGTATAATAACTTCTTCTGCCACTCCTCTCTCTCTCTCTTCCTAAGAGGTCCTGAGTGTCCAGGTGTTCCCACTTTGACCTGCTGCACACTGACCTCTCTGCTCAAACTCCTTCACCACATCCGTCATCATGTCCTGGTAGTACGATTCTCCTCTCTCAATGAGCCGGACTTCCAGGCAGTCGTAAACCCTCTGAAACTCTGAAACGCAAACAAGCAACATTCACGTTAGAAAACAACGATGGAACAAAAGCCTAAAAGTGATTTAACACATGAAAAGTTACAAAAGTTTGTTTTAAAAGGTTGTTTTAGTGATACGTTTTCAGGTCAGAGGTTTGGTTTCAGAAGTTAATTTATATATAAATGTCATCCAGCAATTAACACACGATTCAGTTGCTTATCATGCTTTCCATAATAATGATGGTATTACACAAAAATGTCATACACACATTCAATATGAGAGGTTATTTGTGCAAATGTATGTCATATATGAATATATACATAATATTCTGTTAAAGTATTCCTATAATTTGTTTATTTGGTCTTACATCTGTGTACATGGAAGCCTTGGAAGCCCACATGGGCTGAACATCTTGATGTAAGACAGTTACTTTTAATGACAAACACTAATATATCCACATTATGAGACCCGAGGAGTTGCAACATAGCGATTGCACCAACTGAAATGTAGTTTGGTGTGGAGTTCCCAAACTTTTCCATGCTAAGGTCCCTCAAATAGATCAAACAGAAACCTTTTGGTGTGGAACCCTGTGCTATGTCACCTGAGAAGACATATCCAACCCCTGGCAATAGAAGAAGGTAAGTGAGGAAGGCGGAGTGCGCTTAGTTTTATTGTAGGCTACTTTATATGATAACCAGTGTGCATCCTGAATTATTTTGGTTTGATGAAAATGAGAAGTAGGACTGAGTGGCAAAGTATGGACTAGTTTTATCGGACATAGTTTAGTCCATGAGATATTTTAGCATTATTTAGTTGTACATATCTTCCAGTATTATGTTATGATGGAGCAAAAAATCTAAGTATCTTCGTAAATTGATGATCACAAAAACTTTTTAAAAATTATCTCTGTTTGAAGTTACAGTTTGAGAAGTTTGAGATCTCCTGTAGGTTTAATCTTGGGATTAAGGCAAAGATTAGATTAATAAACATATTTTTAGGTCGCTGGCTTATTCGAAAAGTGACAAGATGACCCCGACGCGAGCTGATGAGATTAGAATCATCACGCATCACGTAAAGCACCCCCCCCCCCCGGGTGAAATACCAAGTTTTGAGGGAGTCCTGCTGTTAACCTTCATTGCTGAGACTGCACAGTGATAACTGAAGGCGACTCAGATGAACATATTAACATAAACTCAGAGCTTCTCTCGTCTGGATTTTGGTGGTTGGACAGCGAGAGGACACCGTTTACAGAGATTTTAGTAAATAAAATCAAACAAACTGTTAAAAAAGGACTAAGATTGGATTTTAAATTATGCCCAGCTTTACAACAACCCTTAAAAATGCACCCGAAGCTGCAAATTTCAGATTGTCATTACAGATTAGTAGTCATAGTAACAACAACAAGTCAAGATAATTCAAAACAGTTCAGTTGCTGCATTCTGGTCTATTTTCTGAAACACAATCAGTGCGTTTACATGTATTTAAGTAACTGTGGATTAAGCAGATTTTGTTAACTGCCATGTAAACAAGAAACCTGGTTTCTGTAATCAGTGTGAGGGATTAGAGAAACCTAGTTTCCCAAGCGAGACTTCTCCTGAAGAACCCCGATTTATCTGCCATGTACACACGTGAGCAGCCTCCTAATCGTGCGTAGCAAAAGACTGCAGACAGCGAAACTAAGAGAGAGATTACACGGGGCGATTGGTCCTTGTATTTAAAATAATTCCATCCAAAGTTTGACTAAAGCAGAAACTAAAACAAAGTAGCCTGTAAGTCTGAGTTACTACTACTGAATATTTGAGCACTTGTTAAATTCACACACTTTTGTGCCAACAGGAAAGTCACCATCACTAATGAAATTAAAATCATCGTGGGTTTAGAGAAGTCTGGTTACTGATCTGCTGCATGTAAACGTGAATTCACAATAACCTGGTGCCGGTTTCACAAAGGTTTTTCAGACTGGTCTGTAGCGTTAGGCCAGTCTTCATGTTGCTCATAGATTATTCTAATGCAATTTAGACTGTATCACAAAAATAAAGCCAAAAAAATTAGATACCTTACCCCCCAGGCTAACTCAGGCCTAAGACTCATGTTACGATGGTAACAATCAGTGACACCAACTGACCAGTAGTAGTAAAAAAAAAAAAAGAGGAAACATTTCTTTCTTTGTGTCTTGTTTCATGTTTTTATATCTCAGCTGTGAGATTAACAATCTTCACTGTTGCTGAAATTTATTTCCAGATCAGATTTTTAAAAAATTTTTTATTGTTACTTTCTTCACTAAATTTTCCAAGTAAAATGTCCTTGTAACTGTTGAATTCCTCCAGAAGACACATATTTTCTGCTGGTGTAAACGGAGCTGAGCAGTTGGATACGGTCACTAGGTCGGCCATTTTTTTTTGTTTTCAAAAAGGTCTTAATTTACCCAGAATTCATTGTACCGTAGTCCTACTTAAGAACTAAACTGCTTTGTGCAACGGATGAATTTAGACGTCTATCTGTTATATCTAACAGTATATCTAAGTCTATCTTTGTGAAACAGTCCTCTGGTTACTTAAGTGCATGTAAATGGTGTAAAAACTGGTCTCTGAGACAAATTTTCTATGATATATTTCCTTCACTGAACAATCTGCTGCTAATAAACTACCAGAAATAGCATGTGGTGTCACAGAAGAAAGCTGTGGATGGATTTTAAGGTGGATTATTCCTTCATGTAGTGTCACACACACACACACACACACACAGATAAAAATCATATCCAGTCTACCTCCCCTGGAAACGTCACAGATGAGGTTCCAGGCTTTGATGAAGTCGGGCTCTTTGCTCTGCAGTCTGACGACACACTGGTACGCTCGCTTCTTAAAGTCCTCCTCCTCGTCGAAGCGCTTCTTAGACTCCTGATGGAGAGGGAGAGAGGAGGAGGAGGAGGAAGAAAAATGAGGGGAAGATGTGGGCAGAGAGAGAGAGAGGAGAGAAAGACAATAAAGCAAATAAGAGAAGGGAGGATGATGTTAGAAGTAAATGAGGTGTGGAGAGAAATGAGGGAGGACGACAGCAGAAAGGATTCAGACAATATTACGGCTGCAAAGAGCTTTAACAGCACAGAATTTTCTCCTTTACTGTTTTATAACTCACATTAACTGTCAAAAGTTTCTCTTTCATTGATCCATTACTCATTAAACTATTTTCCCTTCTGTGAACTTCGCATGCAATAAAAACTATGATAGATGACTCTTCAGATATAGATTAACATGACACACATCATGCAAACAACTGTGCAGGAATTTAAGGCTGCAACTGAGGATTATTTTCACTATCGCTCAATGTGACGATTATTTACGTGATTATTCGAGTTTGGTCCATAAAATGGTGAAAAATGCACATGACGTCTTTAAATAGCTCGTTCTGTCCGACCAAGAGTCTAAAACGTTAAGATATTTAGTTTACTATCATGTATGACAAAGAAAAGCAGCAAAACCTCACAATGAAGAAGCTGGAAACTATAAACTGATTATCAAACTGATTGCAGATACATTTTCTGATTAAATCGAACCATCATAGGTGTTATGCTACCAGAAGACAACAACAGCTTCACTTCCTTACTTCTTCAAACGTTGAAACATACAGCGACTACTATTAAACTTAATATGAGTGACAGTAACTGTGAGTTAAAGATCCTCTCTAGACATGTTTTAAGATGGATAACAATATTCTTTTTGTGTCTAATATGGTTTTTCCACTGATAGTATTTCAGGAAAGTATGATTATCGTGACATTTTTGGTCAGAATAATCCAAACGTGAAAGTTTTATACAAACACTTCTTGTTTTTATCTCTGTGGATTCAGACAGTGAGTGGCAGTGGGAACACACAGAGAAAGACAGATGGAGTTTTAACTAACTTTGTAGAAAGCTTGCAGGTCACTGATAGGCGGAGAGACGGTCAGGTAGTTTGGGAATTTATCCTGCAGGTGGGCGATCAGCATCCCGAACTGGGTCCCCCAGTCTCCCACATGGTTCAACCTGAGAATAACAACCAGTCACAACAACTCTACAACAATATTCTCAACTTGATTACTTTGTAAATTTGAGGACTTAGTTTAGGGGATTTTGGCCCTGCTACAGTCTGAACTCAAAGCTGCCAAGTGATGACTGTAACTCCTTTATTCTCACTCCAACATCAGGTCAAGAATTACCCTTCATCAACGCTTTGGTCCAAGATGAGGAATTGTGAAAACTAGAGGTCACATTTCTCTGGAAATTGCTGTGATACTCATAGTTTCAAAAGACTAAAACATATGTTAACATATAATTGAGAGTTACATGCTAAATGTCAGCAAGTTTACCAATAGATAATAGATGCTAACGTTACTGCTAATTGTACAGCTTAGACTGATCAAAGGTGCATATATCTCATGGTGCTGCTAGTATGGCTACAGAACCAGAGTCAGAGAAACATTAAAGGATAGGTTTACAGTTTTTCAAGTGCATCTTAAACCAGCAGTCAGGTGTCCATATGAACAGTGAAAGAGGTTTTCCTCGCTGTAATCATTCCTCCTGTTCATACTAGATATTAAAAGATCCTTCAAATGAGCTGTCAATGGAAGTGATGGAGGCCAAAATCCACAGTGTGTCCACACAGTCATTTAAAGGTTGATGTGAAGCTTATATGAGGCTTCAGCAGTCTGAGTTAGTCATATCAAGTGGATATCTGACACATTTACAGTCTTTTTATCATCAAATTCCCTCTTTGTGTTTCCTCGGACAGTGTTTCCCTGTTGAACTGCAGGTGCAAGTATAGTAACAAAAAGAGGAACTTTGGCACCAAAAAGACTGTAACGTTGAAAGATATCTACTTGATTTGACTCATTTGGACGCTGAAGCTTCATATTAGCTTCAGAAGGAGGACTGTGGATTTTGTCCTCCATCACTTCCATTGTAAGTGCATTATGAAGGGATCTTCTAATGGTCAGTATGAACAGGAGGAATGATTACAGCAAGAAAAACATGTTTCAATGTTCATTTAGACTCCTGACCTAAAACTTATGAACCTATACTTTAATACCCTTTTAAAGCTTATTTATGCACAATTCAAAGGATGCTGAATAGTGGAGTTAACGTAGTTTAGCGCTGTGATCATGTTTCAGATGCAGGTCGTGTGAATGGCGACTGAACTGACCTGAGAACATCGTAGCCCAGAAACTCAAACAGCCGACACATACTGTCCCCGATGATGGTGGAGCGAAGGTGACCCACGTGCATCTCTTTGGCAATGTTGGGAGAAGAGAAATCCACCACCACCTGAGGACCACACAAAACCAGTTAATTATGACTATAATAATTAAAACTGTAAAATGTAGCACATATTTTTACCGAAATCCATCACGTGAATATTAGAAGTTAACAGTTTGTTGCAGAAGAAGAGGACACAGCGAGATGATTCCATTAAAAGAACTGCAGTCAAAGCTCAAATGATGGGAAACCATGTAGAAAACATGATGGAAATATGACATTTCTGTTTGTTTCATGTATTGATTTGAGGAACGTTACAATCTCCTCATCCCTCCACACATACCTGATGTGGTTGTCATGATTTATACACCAAGTCAGTTTCCATTGCACTCTCTCTTGCATTTTCCTTTTATTTATATACCAACTTTTCCACTTCAGTCAAGCATAAAAATGCCTTTTTCCCCAAATCTCTGGTGTTCTTACTTAGGTTTTTCTAAGCACTAATTGAAAAAAGGTAGATGGGAACACACTTATCAATAACAACACTACTTTGAGATTCAAAACCACAGAGTTTCACCAGAATTGTCGGTCAATTTAAATGTGAAAATGGTGGATGAGTTTTTACTCTCAATCTTTAAAAAAAACCAGGACATTAGTAGTTTTTTGTTTCTATCCTGCAAAACTCTTTTTCACCCTCTTCCCATCTGAAGAATCTTATTATTTTACACACATCTAATAAGCTCTACTTGTTTCCTGTTTTATTTTTATCATGTGAAGATAAATAAAACTTTTTCTGATCCAGATTAAAGCCACTGTGTCACTTTAACGACCCCCAGTGGTAGAATCAACCGAGATCCTACATCTAAAGACCAAAACATGTCAAAATCATCATGTAGTCATATCGAGTGTGACGAACCTTCTTCCTGGAGGCCAGCGGTGGGGGCTGAACTCCGTTGACCAACAGGTTGCTCAACAGTTTGGACACAAACATCTTCCTCAGGTGGATGTTGATGAACCCTGAAGATGAAACAGACGTCACACACGAGACGATGAGACTGAATCGCAGCAGACACCGATGTGAGAATACAGACTAATGTAACAGATGCTTCAGTGAGGACTACACATCTAGTAACTGAATATCTGAATAAATTAAAGTTATAATACTCAAGATTTCAGTCCTGGGTGATTTGGCGACACCTGTGGTCACTGGTGGTAACGACAGGTGCGGTTTAATGAGATGATTCTGATCTCTCAGAAACATAACAGAGGAGCAACAGGTGTGTCTGTTTACACTGAAACCAAACACACTTGCACTGTAGGTAGAATGGCTCCTCCACTTACAATGAAAAATGACTATAGGGAGGTAAAAAAATTTAATGATTATTGCTGAAGAAAATGTCAAACATGAATATCAAAAAACAGGGTTTGATTTTAATAAATATGTTAAGGATTTTAACTTTACATTAGCTTCTGTTTCACTGTGATCAGTTTGTTTTTTCTGCACTAATACTTCTAATCTATTCATTTTTATGCAAAGCTTTGAGATTTCAATTTTATCAATTTCTTTGCAAAATTTGTCAACTGATGAGCGGTTTTTTTTTGTTTGTTGTTTTTTTTTTTTAAGGAGAGATAAACTGTTATTTGTCTTTTTAAAGTGTGCCGCTGTCAAAGCTTTTTAAAACAACTTTATTTGATAAAATATCAAATACATTTTTTTTATTTGATGAAATAAAATTGTAAGCATCATTTTATTTTATCAACTGACGATGTATAATAATCAATTTCTTTTAAAAATTTGTCAAACCATGAGAAAATAAATATGACTTTTTAAAAACTGATTTGATTTCTGTGAGGCATTTTTTGTTCTTGTTTTTCTGAATTTCTGAGTTCTATCACCATATTTTTCCAGGTGTTTTTTTTTGTTTTTTTTTTAAAACTGTTTTTTTTTTTTTTTCTTGAAATGTTTTGTTGTTTCGCTAATTTTCGTTCATAATTTAAGTTTTTCTGAATGTTAAAAATATTTTTCAGGTGTATTTTCTTCCTGAAATTTCAGGTTATTTTGCTAAATGTATCATAAAAATACAATCTGTTAGCAGCGGTAGTTTTTTTTATGTTTTGATGATTGTTTTTGTGTGTAAATGCTTTAAATTTTATTATTCTTTATCTGATTAGATCTTTGAAGGGACAGTGTACCACATTTGCATTATGTTCTATATTACCAGAATATTGTAATGTTTAAAAACATATAAAAATAATTAAATATTTCACCCATTTTTGAAACTCAAAAATATGTATGCAATAACAGAAAGAGCGCAGGAAGCAGTGACTGTGGGAAATCTCTGTGCAGTGCTGGTTTCAAACATTTCCCATTAAAAGTCTGACATTATCAGATCCTCTGCCTCCGTACCTGGTCCTGCGATTTCAGTTTTCTGGATGAGTTCGTTGTCTGAAAGGTTCTGGATGATCTTCTCTGCAATTTCCCTCGGGTTGACTTTAATCCCCTTTGCCTTCAGCATCTAGAACACAACACAGTCAAGACATATATTAGCTTAAAATGTGTTAAATGAACAGCTTAAAACATTCATTTCCAACTAATAACAGATAACAGCAGTCTATACTGAACCTTAAACGCAGCACTGCAGAGCTTCCAACAGATTAACAATGAGCTTGTGGTAACTTCTGACAAGTGTAATTTGATGTAAAGGATTTTCACAGATGATCAAAACTGCAGCAGTAGTGCCGATTCAGCAGTTTTCCACAACAGAACAATATGAAACGCTGCACTGTTATAATGAAAAGCCTCTAAATATAATCAGAGCAGCTGCAACTGTGAATCAAATTCACCATAAAACTTTTTAATGCTGTTAAAAATGAGATATTAAACCATTTAGCCTGGTAACGAATGAACAATAACTTCTGTACTTTCTGAGCACAGGTCTGTTTTGTTACTAGAAAGAAAGGATTAGGAGAAAAAACATTTTTAAAACCTTTCCCACTAAAAGGGCAATCAAGGCCTGAAATTTAAGGCAGTTGAGGAACTGTCTCTCCATGTTACATCTAATTTTCTCAGATCAAAGACTCAGTGGTCAGACCTGGGCCATGGCCATGGCGCTGTTGCACTGGTAGTCTCCAAATTTGGCCTGCTGGTTGGGCGTGACGGACAGCGGAGGGTTGTCCAGCTCAGGGCAGGACGCCCGGATGGCCTCGCCGAAAATCTCCTGGAGCCGCTGGTTGATGTTCATCATGGATTTACTGCAGTGAGTCCTCTCCCCCTGCAGATTCTGAGGAACCACGACATGTCAGCTTCACTAAACATAATGATTAATAAAAAGAAGAAGAAGAAGAACATGCAAATACAGGAAAGACATATTTTGGTAAAACTATGCAGCTACAATAGTTTCAGAAAGTTTCTATAAATGTTTTCACACTTTTTTTCAGCTGTAAAAAATCGTCAATATTGAAATCAGTTGTGACAAGCTGTTCACTAGAGAAGAAAGCAACAAAATTATAATCATTAGCCTAAAAATTTGGATAAAACAGGAGCCCCCGATGCTTTATTACAATTTTAGTTTGTTTCTTTTACTGCAAAATTTCAGGAGATATTTTGGTTCTTGTTTTTCTGAATTATCATTTAAACATTTTTCAGGTGTTTTTAATTCAAATGTTAATTTTTTTTTTTCCTAAATGTTTTAAAAACTGTTTCATGGAGGTCAGACTATATTAAATGTTTCCCCTTCATTCATACAATAATCATAAATACTGGACAGTTTGATGGCACAATATGTCTTTTTTTCTACTTGATTTTGATTCAAGGGGTAGTTTAACTTATCTTCAGTCTTATCGTTCTTGAGCTGCTATAACTCCAAATTCCTGGAGGAAGTGTTATCTTACATGATCTTATCTTAATATACCAGAACATCAAGGATAAAAGTGAATATATACTATTCAGCGAACACTTTTACAGACTAGAAAGAGCAAAATGCAAACTTCTTAGTTCACAAAAAACCCCTTACAGGTAATGTTGTCAAAAAGAACAGCATTTCTTATCCTTATTTTCTCCGGCAGGTTGTAACTGATCATTAATGTTCAGTCTAGGCCTAATAATTACCTCCATTATTCATTGATCTGCTGATTTTTTTTTGCAATTAATTAACTGTTTAGTCTGTAAATTGTTTAAAAAAGTGCCAATCACAATTTCTCTGAGCCCACAGTGATGTCCTCAATTAATTTGTTTTATCTGACGAGTCCAAAACCAGAAGATATTCAATTTACTGTCATATATGACAAAGAAAAGCACCAAATTGTCACGTTTGAGAAGCTGAAACCAGAGAATATTTGGCATTTCTGCTTAAACGACTGAAAAATAGTTGCAGATTAATTTTCTGTCGATCAACCTCTCGGTTTATCGTTGCAGCTCTAGTCCAGTCGCCCTTCATCTTTAATCCGCCGGGTCACTCACCCTCTTCAGGATATTGAGACGATACTTCAGCTTAGTGTTTTCCTCTCGCAGTTCGTCCAGACGTGGAGATGAATTCAGGTTCTGCGGGTTCTTTAGACTCTCGATCTCTGCAGAGAGACTTCGGATCTCCTGCTCCTGAAAAGAAAAAGAAAAAGACATTTTTATTTATGATGCCCGTTTCATCACCCGATAAAGGAAAGTGAAACTCTAGAAACACTGACCACATTTAACCAACACGCTCTATTCCAGTGTTAAACCAAGCTGGTACCTGTTTCCTGAGAACGGCATCAACTTTGTTTTGATACAGTTGAGACTAAAAAAACTACAATAAACTAACCAGAGCCGAGTAAAAATAAAGACATTCAGAATAATCCAAACAATGTCATTACAATAAAAGAGGACCGAGTATAGAACCCTGTGGTACACCTCAGGAGACTTTCAGCTATTTCAACACAGAACATTGACCATCAGATCATCAGTTTTTTCTCCTGAAACCTTTTCATTATTTCACAACGATAAACGGTATCATACATCGGGTGACCCGGCATCCCGAATTACGAGCAGTTGTCCCAAATCCCGAAACCTGTAGACTGAACCCCCGTTTTGATTAGGCTAGTTATAGCCCAATAAAACTTTGAATACTGATCGTTGTGAAACATTGTTTTGGTGTTGCCTACAGATGGACACCGTTATGTCCGTAGCCTACATGATTTAAGGCTGTTGTAGTTTTTTTTTTTAGCTGTGTACAGTAATGCCTCAAATTGATAAACAACTATACATAGCAGTGATGCATAGCAGCGACGTTGTTGAATTGAAACATTTACGGAAGGAAATTAAACCATCCTGATGAAAGGTATGCAATAAAATTAATTTTATGTAACAGATTATAATTTACACTGTTACATACAACACAGTGACTGTGTTTCTTTTTCCTAATGACAGACAGTTGACTTCATGAACAAAAGCAATAAATTTTAGCTTCTGTCACGTTTTACTGTTTGTTGATACTAAATATAACGTACTGGAGGCCACCCCCAACTCCCCTGTACTAAATTTCACCCATTATCTCATCTGGTTTCCCAAATCAAGTAATTCAATGACAAAGATAAAAAAATATAATATTTTTTTAAACTGTAACTCAGAAAAAAAAAAAATCTGATAATTCTTTTGAATAGATCTGAAACGATAAGTCAATTAATCACCATCAATTGACCAAAAATAATATAGCAACTATTTTGATCATTTATTTGTTTAAGTGATTTTTCAAGTACAAATTACAATCATTCCTCAGTTCAGCTTCTCACTTGTAAGAATCATCTGCTTTCCTTTATCCTATTTCAGAGTAAACGGAATATTTTGGGGGTTAGACGTTGTTAGAGTTGTTCAAGGGAAAACAAGACATTTGATTACATCAAATAAGGCTGAAGGAAATTATGATGGGCATTTTTCACAACTTTCTGACATTTTAAATAATCAATAGTTTAAAACAATCATTTGTTGTGGCCCTACTTCAGAATAAACTGAGTTTAAATGTGTTAAAAAGAATGACTGCATCAGCAAACACTTGTTATTACACAAGACTTGCTCTCTGGTATTATTTAGACCTATCTGCTGCCCATTTGCACTACTGTATGTTGTATATGTTTTATGTTTTTTTAACGGTGGGTTGTGCTATGTGTATGTACTTTTACTGCACTTTGGAAGAAGCCAAAGATAAATTTCCACTGAGGTGGACAATAAAGTCAATCAATCTATTTACAGCTCTGCCAGGAAGAAATCTGATAAGTAAAAACAGTTTTATAGTAGATAAAGTAGATTAAATGAGAATGAAACCAAAAGCTGCCACATTATCAGTACATGATGCAACTAAATCTTCAATCAAGACTTCTATGAAATCGCTCAACAAAACCCTGAAATATTCTGGTGTTCAGATGAGCAAAAACTGGAATGGCTGTTTAAATTAGATGTGTTTAAACTTGCCAACTTTATCTTAAAAGCCTGAAAAAGAGCTTCTGACAGTGAGGATGATGTTCTGAAGATCTGAAGGTGAAAGATGCTTCACTGTACTCTGATCCTGGCTTGTTTGACTAACAATTCAGCCGCCTACAGGGGATAAAATTGTAATTAAAAACTACTTTTACTCTTTAAAAGACACTTTAACTGCTTTCAGTGCTTTAACTTAAAATGCAGCTCCCATTCAACATCTCACATGCAAACAGTTAACAGCTTGAGGAATTTAAACCAAGAAATTTGGTTAAATCAAATAAGGCTGAAGGAAATTATGATGGGCATTTTTCATAACTTTCTGACATTTTAAATAATCATTTGTTGTGGCCCTACTTCAGAATAAACTGAGTTTAAATGTGTTAAAAAGAATGACTGCATCAGCAAACACTTGTTATTTAGACCTATCTGCTGCCCATTTGCACTATTGTATGTTGTATATTTTTTATGTTTTTTTAACGGTGTGTTGTGCTATGTGTATTGTATGTACTTTTACTGCACTTTGGAAGAAGCCAAAGATAAATTTCCACTGAGGTGGACAATAAAGTCAATCAATCAATCAATCAATCAATCAATCTATTTACAGCTCTGCCAGGAAGAAATCTGATAAGTAAAAACAGTTTTATAGTAGATAAAGTAGATTAAATCAGAATGAAACCAAAAGCTGCCACATTATCAGTACATGATGCAACTAAGTCTTCAATCAAGACTTCCTTGAAGCGTTTTATGTGAAGAACTTCAAAAATTTTCTTGGTTGAATTGCTTCTTAACAGAACAGAGAAGACATAAGCTGGGATTAAAAGAGATACTCTTAATCACAGACTCACTACACATCTTTAAAAGATAAAATCAGCTTTTTTTATCCATAGTGAACCATTCGGGGTCTTTTATAAGAACGCTAGAGCAACACTAGATTGACTGATCGGTAGTCAACTATAAAATCAATAAAATGTGAAGACTATCTTGTGTGTCTGTAACATGTAAGGAAGAAACCACTCCCATCAAGATAGAAATGTTTCATCATAGGGTAAAGGTGATCACTCAGAACAACTTTGTATTGATTAGCAGTGACCCTTCCCTCTAAGGGGACAAGTGGATCCAAACCATGTCAGCAAAATGCCCCCCACAGCATAACAGAGCCACCAGATCCCCTCACTGTAGGGGTCAAGCATTCAGACCTGTATGGTTACGCCACACATCCACTCTCCCACTTGTTGATATCACTTTTTTCTACCTCTCTGCAGACCAGTGACTATGGTTTTTGCACCACTGAACTCTCAAATGTACATACACCTTTGTAATGAGGGATTTATGCACTGCCACCCTACTATAACATCCCTCTCTATGTAATTGTTGATGGACTGTTGTTGCTGACACAGTCTGATCACGTCCTGCATTGACATTTTCTGACAACCACAATGTCCCACCCTGTTTACTGATTTCTTTCCCATAGATTTCAATGCAGATGTCACTTTAGTCACTGTTCCTATTGAAACACCAGCCAGTTAAACAGTCTTTGTGACTGAAGCTCCTACCATCTGTGCCCTAACAATGAACCCCCTTTCAAAGTCATTTAGATCTTTTCCTCTTGCCATCATGATAAAAAAAAAAAAATCTGAATCAACTGGGCCTGCTCAGCACTTTTATACATGTCACAGAGCATGAATGGATGTTAACGGCTTAATTGTACCATGCAGTTCACCTGTGTGGAAGCATCTGCATTCTTTATGTTTCCTCACTCATTTATTCAGATTTTCCCTTTAATTTGTCACCCGTCTATAAATATATAATGAATGACAGGTGGCTTCACGTCAGTACAAACTGACCTCCATGGAGAGGATACTCGCACAAGACTCCATTCAAATATCTGCTAATTTACTAATATTCTTATTGTAAATACAGTCGCACGTCTTGTAAAGTTTAACTTAACATCGTGTACCATTATATTATATTTTTTGGTAAATTCGGCGCAGAAATGAGAGGCAAGGTAACGACACACAGCTTTACAGCTGCTCGCTGATGTGCCGTCACAGCGCTGCGCTGCGGCCACAGTCGGCTGGTCGACGACTTAACGGACACCTGGGAAGCGAAACAAAAAGTGTATTTTTTTCTACTATAAGCGATATTTGCTGTAAGTATTGTTCGCCGAATTTGAGCACTGTGACGAACTACTCGACTGACGCTCTTTATTTTGTTCTATCATGTAGTTTATCGTAACTGATGAGCAGAAAAACTTTAAATTGACAGTTTAATTAATGAAGTTTGGCGGTACGTTGACTTTACGCAAACACATTTAACCGGTTAGCTAGTGGTCGACTGACCTGTTGTTGCAGTCGGGCCTCGTACTCGGTTACAGGGTCTCCCATCTCTTCTGAAACGCTGGAGAGAAACTCTGCTGCCGGCTGGATGTGGAATCGCGTGGCTGATGAAACAGAGGAGGAAGAAGTTCACAACTTTCAAGTATACTTCCGGTACTGCATACGTCATCAGCTTCCTCTTCTTCTTCGTGTTTAAAAAGAGGAGTTTGGCAAACCAACGAAGAAGTTGGATTCCGCCCCCCACTGTTCGGCTAGTGTAGAATAATATCAGGTTTATTGGTAAGTAGGTTTAGACATTAAAGGAATTTGCCATCAAAAAACAAAAGATAAGAGAACATTTTAAGATTCTGTTGGACGATGTTTTATATAATGAATGCTCCTGTTTTTCTTAATGTGTCTGTTTTATCCCTGTGTAATGTATTTATATTACTGTCATTTTATTTTTGTTATTTTTGTCTTGTGTTTGTGTTTTATTTATGTTTCATGTAAGATTGTTGGTTTTACACTTTTTGTTATGTGACTTGTTTGGTTGTGTGTTTGCAGGACACCATTGTGTTCCCCTGAGTTTAAAAAAAAAAAGAAGAAAAAAGAAAAAACACTAGTATCTATATGAAATAAGAGAAAAATATCACTACCACAAAAGACAGGTGATATAACTATATATATTTTTTTTTTTTTTTTTTAACAGTGAGAAGAGCTATGGAATTGTAGAAAATATTGACTGGGAAGGTGTAAAAGTTCACAGTATAAAACGTATATATATGTGCAAATGTAAATCAAATATATTCTGGAGGAAAACACTGTGTGAGCTGTGTGGTTTGGGTGAAATGGAAAATAAATCCCATTTTCTGTTCTGTTGTACTGTACAAATTACAGTGACTTAAGAGAGTTACTGAAATATTCTGGTGTTCAGATGAGCAAAAACTGGAATGGCTGTTTAATTTTGATGTGTTTAAACTTGCCAACTTTATCTTAAAAGCCTGAAAAAGAAGGCGAGATAGATTGTTTAATTAGTAGTTATTTTTCAGTGATACATACAGTAGTAAGCGTCTGACAGTGAGGATGATGTTCTGAAGATCTGAAGGTGAAAGATGCTTCACTGTACTCTGATCCTGGCTTGTTTGAATTTATGGTGTCTTGTAAGCGCCTGCAGGCTGGGCACGCTATTGTATACACGACACAATAATAACATTTCATTCATTCATTCATTGTAAAATTACAAATAACTGCATTAATGTAACACCACATTGTTCAATGTGACGGTTTCACAGGTGTGCAGATGATGACAAACTTTATTAAGCAAACAGTCTTTGTCTTGCAAACATTTCATCTTATAGCTGAATGCAATTACAAAAACTTTGTTAAAACACACATCACCTGTCAGTTTTACAAGATTTTGATTTATTTGCTTTTCTAAATCCTCCACCTCCTCCTGACAGTTCAACTCCTTTCAGTGTTTACAATCTAACTGACAATTCAGTTGCCTACAGGGGATACAATTGTAATTAAAAACTGCTTTTACTCTTTAAAAGACACTTTAACTACTTTCAGTGCTTTAACTTAAAATGCAGCTCCCATTCAACATCTCACATGCAAACAGTTAACAGTTTGAGAAATTTAAAACCTGCATGTTTAGTGTTTCCACTTGAAATTTTCAGTGTAAATGAGCTCGCTTGAATTTCCTCCAGAAAATTTAGTCTTTTCAAGTTAATATTTATATCTTTATATGTACAGTTTATGATTGAAAAAAACATAAGGCAGTGACAAAGCAACAAGCACAACATTAACTTTAAAAGGCTCATTTCTGATGAAAATTTACATGAAATTTTACTGTTGAAACATTTAAAAGAGCTGCAACCCTTTAACAGTTGAAGTGGAAGTGGCAGTCAAAATACAAATACTGAAAGGAGTTGAAATTTGAGTGTTAGCACTCAACGCAGTTTGAGTAAATTGTTTATGAACACTGGAAGTTTTGGGAGTTGGAAGAGCATCTGAAGTTTTTTGTCTTTTTTTCATTTAAAGATAAAGATCTTTGACCTGAAAGGATTTGAAGCGTCAGTCAAAGTGCAAACAAGTACTGCAAGGAGCTAAAATGTCAACTGAGAGAAATATATGATTGCATTTGAGATATCAGTTCACGTTTAAGTGGGGAAAGTAACTGAACTGTCATTTGAAGAGTAAAAGATGAAAGCAGTTCAAGAGGAAGAGATGAAAACACTTAAAATATAAGTAGACACGAGTGTTGAAAGTAACTGAACTGTAATTTTAAAAGGCATGAAAGTAATTGAAGTGTAAAAGATGAAAGCATTTGAAATGTTTAAATAACTTAAATTTTTCTAAGAAAGTAACATTTTGTGAATTTAGTACTAGTAATGGTAATAATTTGTAAGTGACTTGAGTCTGTAAAAGTAATAATATTGCAGTAACAGTAGTAGTTCTGTAGCAGCTGCAGTCATAGAAGTTGTAGTGACCTTAATAATAATATGTAATAAAAACACACAAAAAAAAACACTCAAATCACATAAAAATAGAAGAGAAGAACTTTTTTATTTGTTGTGAAACTACAAAACATATTGTTTGTTTTTGTGCTGGTGAAATATTTACAACTCTGGTCGACAGTACAGTGTCTGAGAATAAAATTCACAGCTTTTCGGGACTCTCGCGATAAAAAGAAAAAAAAAAACAGGAAAAGCACACCCAAAAATCACAAAGTGCAATAAATACATGCTGTATATTTATCATAGCCGCCTCCAAACATGTTACCAGGTTCATCACCAGTCGTAATACAGATTCATTAGAAAAAAGAAAAAAAAAAAAAACAATAATCAAACGAGGAAAAAAAAATGCACTTGAACTTCAAATAAACAAACAAGAATTATATCACAACCTACATGATGAAAAAAATAATCATATGTGACTAACAGCATTTGTTTTTTTCTCTGAATGATTGTGATTTCTTGTAGCAAAAACCTACATTCTTTCATCCAGATGTTGTTATACATAAATGAGTCTTTTTTTTTTTTTTTTTTAATTTCGAGATTAAACAACATTCGGTCAATCATGACAACAGACAGAACTGTTCCACAGACTACACAGAGTCGTATTCTTTAACATCTACTCGCTCTACGGAGGAGGAAAACAAAAAAACAACAACAACAAAACAAGAAGGATTCATGAGAAGACAAACTGTTTACATTTACAAAAAAAAAAAAACTCTCTATATTTCCAGCTTCTCTCAGAGCAGATGATGGCGGACAGGTTTGGACTTTTCATAAAGACACACGAAAAAAAAAAAAGAAAAAGAAAATAATAACATTTTACATGTTTTTCTCCAAAAGGCACACTCTCTCACGTAACTCCCAAAGGCTTTCATTAATTTAATTTCACAGTGTTCCTGCTACAGTAAAACCCTCAGCCTTGTCTGAGTACAGAGCTGCGTTCACACTGCAGGAGGAGGAAACCACATCTGGCTGCTTCTGAAATCTCTGTTTTCAATGAAGTCTAAAGTGATCTGAAGGCAACTGCTGTGGTCATGTGACCTCAGTCTGAACAGTCGGCTCGATATTCAAACACCTTTAATGTCCAATTTGTAGAGGTTGAGTGAACTGATGGTGAGTTGCTAGAACGTAATTATCTAGAAAGTTGCTTCAAGGTATAAAAACCAAACAGGAAAGAGAGAAAAGGCTGAATGTTGCTACAAGAAAAACTCTTAAAGAAACACTGCAGCCATAAAGTTGTCGGGACTTGTGAGACAGATTGATTTTTTTTTAAAAAAAAGGTTAAAATCTGTGCAGCTGAGGTCGAGATATTCAGATTTTTTGTTCCCTGTAGGAGTCAAACTCCAGAAACAGTGGATACTACGTTTCCCATAATGCAACGTGACAGTGTCTTTCTGTTAAATCCCTCAAAAACTCCACAATTCTAGTCTTTAACGCAGGCTTTCTGTCAAAAACACCTGTAGTCTCCGAGCCCAAGCAATTTTGAACTGTTGATTGGACAAAACGAGGCATACGAAGACGTCATCATGGCTCAAAGAAACTGTAACGTCTTTTTTTTAAAAAAACTATTTTATGATATTTTAGACAAAACCACAAATCAATTAATCAAGAAAGTGATCAAAAATATGAATATAATTGGTAGTTGTAGCCCTAATTATCACATGTGACAAAGAAATGGGCAAATTGATGGGGTGAGATCATATTTTTGCATGAAAAATTACTTTAATCAATTATGAGAATAGTTGCTGATCAGGAAGGCGACTGTTCAGACTGATATTATTGAAAAACATGAATATGATGTGATATAAATTAGTTCCTGCAGTGTGAACGTCCTCACAACGGTTGATTCAGTTCCCATCATCGAGTTTAGTGTTTGATTGTATATTTGTGTTGATATTTACTTGTGCAAAATATTCCTACTTCTACCTGAACGTGTTGTGATTTTCTTTCCATTTGCGTGGATTAAAAACATTTACAGTATTTATTCATCAAGAAAACAAAAGACAGATTTTAATTTGCAGACTTTTCTGGAGATCGGGGGAAATATCAACTTCCTGTGTTGGTTTTAAAACATAAACACACACCAAAGGAAACACATGAACTAACACAGCTGAAAAATGAAGGGAAAACATCTGGAATGACAGCAGCAGCTTCACAGCCTCAGAGTGAAGGCGTCACCGGGAATGGGAAAGACGATTGGATGAGCGGTTTGTGCTTTGTGGTGGATTTACCACAACGTACCCAGAATACACGTTCAGCACGGTGACCCAGCAAGACAGTGAACTGCTATCGAGGAAAAGAGTCCGAATCACAGACAGCCCCAGCATGTCTGACACAGTCTGTGATTCATTTTTCTATGAAACCGCTAAGTTTATTCGTCGGTATCAGTACGAGCTGGGCGCAGCTTCCTGTGGCTCAACGAAATGATGACAGAACGTCATCGAACAGTCGACTTGCTGTACTTTAGTTCCTCTTCAAGAGGAAGAGGAACTAACTATCTTCTCATTAATTTAGGTAGTCCACCCTGAACTACTACGATTTACCTTTTTATCATTGGTTGTAAAATAGTATTAAATATTATTGAGAATGAACCAAAACCCAAAACAATGAGCTGAAAGACGCTAAAACGCATCACAGAGCTGACGGGAGCTGAAGAGTCGGGTGATAAATCTCTATAAGTTCTTCACTATGAGAAACTCCTTGCATTTAATCCTTTATTAATATAAAAATATCTATTAAAGCAGCTTTAAATACTTGGATGTGAAGAAATGAGGATGTTCAGTTTCGCTGGGGCACCGCGCTAACAGCTACAGAACGTCCAGTTATTAAGAGACATGAGAGCGACTCAGATATGAATCTAAAATATCCAGTTACAGAGTGGAAACAGAGGGGAGAATAAAAACTGACATATTAGGAATATTTCAACCAGCCAATCAGAGTGAAGAACAGGAGCCTTAAGAAGCAAAGTAGGGCTGTGATCTTCCTATTGGCCGGCAGCTGCTGGTCAATTTTTCTCATCTGGGTGTTTTTGTTTTGTTTTAGTTACTTCGAGTCAAACAATTATACAATCAGTAAGAAGTTCACAGTCATCGAAAATACATTTGATCTTCACTTCCTGTGTGTTTTAACAATCATCGTGTGCTTCAACAATCAACAATATTCCAGCGTGAGGCAAAGGCTTCCAAAAAACCCACATCAAGTTTCTTTTTTTCCTTTTTTTTTTTTTTTTTTAACTTTTACCTCAAGTTTCTTAAAGTGCAGACTATCCGATCAACTACCTGAGTGTTAGTGAGAGTTAGTGCTGTTTGTACACCTTGTTAAGTGTGTGTGTGTGTAACTAGTGAGAAACAATCATGATGACTTTTTTTATTTTAGACCTAAAATGAGACGAGAATCTCGCTTCTGATAAACCCGCCGTTGGATCTCGACTCGCAGATCATTTAAAAAAAAAATTACAATCAGATCCAGTTCATTAAACGTGACCTTTTTCTTTTTTTTAAAACAACTTCTTTCTTTACTCATAATGTTCATAAAGCAAAGACACACTTCCAGTTTTCCTCTCCGTTACCATGTAGTGTGTCGGTCGGAGCTAAAACAGAAGGCGTGCTGAATATTTACAAATCATCTGTGCGCCAGACAAGCTTCAGGGGGGGGGATCGACTCGCTTATTTTACACAAAAACACAGTTTCTGTTCGTGTTTGATTTGGAGATATTAAAGTTATTATCTGTAAGATTTCAGTCCTGGTTGATTTGGCGCCACCTGTGGTCACGGGTGGTAACAGCAGGTGTGTTTTAATACTACAAGTCCCGACACGTGTATCGACCACCGGGGGGCAGCAAACACGCTTCTGTCAGAAACATAACAGAAGAAGAACAACGTGATGTGTAACTAACCGTTCAAATTGTTGTTTCAAGACTACTTAAGAAGTCGTACAAATAGCAACGAGAAATAAAGTTTGATGTTGAAATATCTCCTCTTCTTAAACTTTGTAGTGAAAATAAATCGTAGTGACTTTATAACAGACTGTTAAACAAGAACCAAGGATCTATATTCATGTTTTACGAGCGCCTGTACACGAGAAAATTACATTAAAAACATAAAATTAAAAAAAAAATGCAGTGTGTGCTTGTATGTTTGTCTGCGTATAAAGTGTTTGTTTTCAAAATGCTTTAAAAACACATAACTTGAAGATCAATATTAAATATCTCTGTAAGTATAGATATTTAAGTTGCTTATTTCGCTTTAGTACCATTGTTTGATTTCATTTTGTGCTAACGATACTTTTTTTTTTTTTTTTTTTGTCCAAAAGTGTCATTTTAGTACAAAAAACTCTTTGTATGCACATGTGCAGCAGTGTGACTTTGTGCTGGAATGATTTTAAAAACACCTAAGAGCCAATAAACAGCATGTTAGTAACAGAGACACAACGCCAAAACAACAAAGTAGAAGAGAGTATGGAATTAAAAATAAAAAATGAAAAAAAAAAAAGCTCCAGCAGTGCCGTCACCAATTCACAAACAGAAACTATCCACATTAGTAATGCTGAGCTCTTTAAAATGGTTTCTTCATGGTTTTCAATGTGTTTTTTTTCCTACTAATATATAGTGGGAAAAATTAGTTCTATAGATATATATATAGAGAACAGAAAATAACATGAATTCAGACACTTTCTGTGTATATATATATGTATATATACATATATATATACACATATATGTATATATACATACATATATACATATATATACAGATATATATCTTAAAATTCTTCATAGCACCGCCAAACATTTGCTTCATTTCTTTGAGAACAGCAGGTTAAGAATCAGGGAGGAAGAAATACTTTGAAATGCTTCTCTACACGTCGTCAGCCGGCAGGTCGGGGATGCTGGTCTTTGCTCGTGTGAAGAACGCCATCTTCTCTCTGAAATCACACAGGACAAACATTCAGACCAGTAAGACCAGTGAGCATGAAGCTGAAGACGGCGAGATCTTAAAACGGTAGGTTCACAATTTCTCAAGTGTGTCTTAAAACAACAGTCAGGAGCTCAAAATGAACATTTAAACATGTTTTTCTTGCTGTTGGGGACAAAATCCACAGTCGTCCTTAATCTGAAGCTAATATGAAGCTTCAGCGTCCAAATGAGTCAAAACAAGTAGATATCTTTCAATGTTACAGTCTTTTTAGTGCCAAAGTCCCTCTTTTTGTTACTATACTTCCACCTGCAGTTCAACAGGGAAACACAAAGAGGGAATTTGATGCTAAAAAGACTGTAAATGTGTCAGATATCCACTTGATATGACTAACTCAGACTGCTGAAGACTCATATAAGCTTCACATCAACTTTTAAATGACTGTGTGGACACACTGTGGATTTTGGCCTCCATCACTTCCATTGAAAGCACATTTGAAGGATCTTTTAATATCCAGTATGAACAGGAGGAATGATTACAGTGCTCCCAATAACATCCTCATGACTAACTCCACGACTTTTTCTTTCCTCCTCTGACTAAAACCTTGTCTGTGTTGATCAAACGTCTCAGGAATCTCAACAGAAAGTTTAACTACAGGATTAAAACACTCTTACATCAGAGAAGGACTTGAGAGTATTTTATGAAGCCTCCTTGTGTGACATCGCTGCTCTTCCACACTCTCAGCCACAAAGTAGACGTCGTGATGATTGATATGTTGCAGTTGTGGTTTGAAATATTAAACAGTGATAAAATTTGAAATGCAGAAAACGGCAAAATGTTTTATGTTTATAGGAAAATAATCTAGATGACTGAATTATCTTGGTTATACATGCAAAAAACTATTTTAGACTTCACCAAGTCACATTTGCATTATGCTGTAAGTAAACACTAGCAAGTCACTCTCAATGACTTTGTTAAAATCCTTAAACTTACTTCTCCTCCTTCTGCCTGATTAAAAATACACAATCTCTTCATTTCTGAAGTTTTCCTGCTGGACACCAGATGTCTCCTCCTTCACTGTAAAGTTAATTCTCAGTGTTTGTGCTCTGGAGGCTTCAAGTTTCCACATCACACTTGTGCAAGTCGCACACTGGAGCACGACTGGCTCCCAATTTAATTTAGCTCAGAGAAACTTTCCTCCTTCGGCAGATGAATGTGAAAACAAACTCTGCACATACATCATTCTGCACAGAGAGGAAACAGCTACATGTCTCCTGGTTTCCTGGTTTGTGGAGAGAGCATGTGTTTTCTTTTGCATCCTGCACATCAGTTAAAATATGTATTAATATTATCCACGACTGTATCTCTAAATACTGTAGCTCTGCTAAATATCAGCTGAGGAAGGACTCATTCACTTTTTTCCCTCTCAGTCCAAAAATTAAGACCAAAACTGTGTCGCTGTGAGAATTTTTGACCAGTTCTGATCTGATTTCTTCCTCTTGATAAAAACAGGCCCTGCTGTGTTGTTTCTCCCACCTGAAGGTCTGGACCTCAGGGACCTCTTTGCGGCTCTGGCCCCTGATCTTGTGGACGTCCTTCGCTGCTGCCCTCATCATCTTCTCCACCCGTTTCTCCTGCAGCTGCTCCTCTCGAGTCTGAGCGGGGAAACAAGAGCGCAGAGGCGATTACACTTCAGCAGATCGACACAGATGCTGAACTCTGCTCTCCCTCATTTACAAATATAAACCAGTGTGTACTCTGACTGGTTACTGGTGGGCTAAAAACACCTGAGCGCGTCTTATCAGCATACACACGGTTAGTTTCGGTGGACTGATGAATCCTAACATGATCCTTCACCTGTTTCTCGGCCTGCTTGAGGAGGAGGCGGAAGCGTTCGTCTTCTTGGACCCAGGCCGGCAGCTCTCTCTGGCCCTGCTGCCTCGCCTTCTCCAGCTGCGTCTTCAGCTCCCGCAGCACCCGCAGCTCCTGCGTCAGCCGGGCCTGCCGCGTCCTGGACACCTGCAGGTCCAACTCCAGGTCCAGAGAGGTCCTCAGCAGACCGTCCAGACCTTTAACCTGCACAGGAGGCTGAAGGGAGGACAGAGAGGTTCGTGCTGTCCAGTCCAAGAATGACATTTGCTTTAATCTGCATGAAGTGGCTGCCATAAATAGACAAAGCCTTAGAAACTGTAAAATCACTGCAGTTAAGTATTTAAAACCCTTTCAGACATGCACTTAATCACATAATGAGATGAAAAACATATTTCTCTCTGAAGAACACCAGTGACTTTCCTGACAGCACAAGTCTGACTTGAATGTAACACAAATGAACAGAAACTAAATGTTGTAAATATAAAATTAATGATCTCTTCTGAACAAATCGCGAGCTGCTATTTGCCTGTCAACACTATATTCTAGCAAATGATTTTATTGTTGAGAAACTTTGAGCAGAGGCAAACTTTCCTCACACTCTCATTGATCAGAAATAAAGTCTGAATACGCAAAATATTTCTTTTAATTAATCAGTGATGCAGCCTGAGAGAGACGATGAAACCAGCAGTTAAAACTGTCTTCACTATACCTTCAATCACAACAAACACCTTGAGTTATCTGCAGATATTGTCACTAACCTTTGATGTGTGTGAGTTACTGGGTTCAAATGTGTGTTATGTCAAGTCTCTGCTGCTGCTGCTGTTTCTCCCTACAGAGGCCCACGAGGGACATTAAGGTAGATTTTGCTGCCTGCTTTGAAATTAATAGAAGCTGGCAAGTTTCAGAGCTGCATTAAACATTCAGGCGGTTATTAAGTATTCAGAGTTACTTCACTGGGAGTCGTCAGACGGTTTTAAACCTCAAAAAATGCAACGACAGTTAACGTGGTAGTTAAACCTGCAGGTTTGACTTTGTTATTAAACTGTCAAGAAACAGAAACCGACAGCAGATTTACAGAGAAGTCAAATCACTGACAGTAAAGAACTCGTTTCTACCTTCTTCATTCTCATGCTGCGTCTCTCGGAGGCGTTTCGGACAAACGGAGACTTCTTGGAGAGCGTGGAGCTGTCGCTGTCGCTGCGGTTGATCTGGAAACAACGAGGTGTATTTAACAAACGTTTTAGGAGACAGACAGAGAATAAAAGGAGAAATATTCCTGCGGTTCAAAGTGTCGGTTACCCTGCAGATGTACTGGCTCTGAGGGCCGGGGGAGAAGGTCTTGGAGCGGATGATGGTGTTCCCCCTCATGAAGAGGTTCTGGTGGGGGACGTCCGGGCGGCGCTCCTTGGGCCGAACCACCGAACAGTGATGAGACGACATGCCGTCCATACTCGTCTCTTTGTTCACCTGGATGAAGAATAAACAGCGTTCAAAATGACAACAAGACTAAAAAAATGTAAATATCCAACATGCAACGACCTATTTAATCTCACTTTTAAGGAAACTGTTTCCATTTTTATTGCTGCGTTTATTTTACTGAATCTCACTGAAATATTTTATTTTGCTTTTTACTGTTTTATTGTATTTTACTGCTTGTTTAAGTGTGAAACGCCTTGAGCTGCATTTGTTGTATGAAAGATGCGACACAAATAAAGCTTATTATCATAATTGTTATTCTTGTTGTTATTATTATTATTATTATAAGAAGTGTTTTAATGTCTGGTAGAAAAGAGTTATATCAACTTCAACCTTTTAAGAAAAGTTCTATCAACCAAACGAAAACAAGCAGATATAAAATGCTTAATTGAAGTCAATTAAAGGCCTTAAAGCAACATCAGCACCTTCAGGAAATCGAGTCGGGCTGGAGGAGGAGGTTGAGATGACAGAAGAAGAAAAGGAAAGAGAAGAAGTTACAACGATGACAGTGTGAAGAACAGCTGCATTGTGGTTTATTTTCTGCTCCTGCAGGTTTGTCTCTGTGTCTCTTCTATGATGGATTTTTCTCTGTACGATTGTTAAACGAATGTCAGCGCTCACATGTGTTTGCCGTTATCTGAGGAGAGAAAACAAAACAGATCCATGTTACCTTTTCTGTGATGGCTGCCGTTGGAGGCGGTTTGGTCACCTTCTCCTCCTCCTCTTCTTCTTCTGCTGCTTCCCATTGGCTGCTGTCAGGATAAAACTCGTCCTCCTCCAGAGGCCCTTCACCCTCCACGCCATTTCCTTCTTCATCATCAAACATGTCCAGAGGTTCGCCGTGCCTGACGGATCACAACACAGTTAGAAGATGACTTTACTTTCTCCCACTACAACCGCTGAGGGTTGAATATCTGTTTATCCTGTTGTTTACAGTACTGATCAAAAGCTGTGAAGATTAAATACGACTACGATTCATACTCTTCTTTACGCATTCTTCAATCTGATAGATTCTCATTTAAATCTGAATTTCAGACTGTATTTTATTTTGGAAATGTCACAATATGGCTGCGTGTACCAAGCAAAACTACAGTAAGAAGGGAAGCACAATATATGATTAAAACTAAATACTATGTGGTTTAATTACTTCCTCTCCTGAGTGTGTGTGTGTGTGTGTGTATTTGTGTTTAGTGAGTTATTCAACAGGAGGGGGGGGGTGTGTGTGTATCCGAAACTCAAGCAGCTTTATTGACAGTCTGAACCTGCCGGGTAACATTCTGCGTATCTGTCGGTGTGTTTTATGTGTGTTTGTTACTCTACAAACATTCACATGAACTGACAGATCAAACGGCACATATACAGCCGCCAAATAATCTAAATATTTTTAAACAAAAAGACAGTAGGAAGATACGTGATGTTGAATAACAAACAACAGAAGGATCACTATTAGCTGTGAAAACAACAACACGTGGGGAGGAAAGACTGAACAAAAGATGAGATGGGTTTAAAGGTGAAGGAAGCAGAGAAGAAGAAGAGTCTCACCACTCATCATCAGCTCCGACTCTGTCGCTGCTGAAAACACGAGTCTGAAACACACAACACACACACACACACACACACACACACACACATCAGGACCAAACACGTCATATCTGTGTGTAAATAAACATGTGATACGATCGAAAGCTCCAGAACAGCTACTAAATGGACCTGGAGGTGAGATTGAAACTCAATTTTTAAGCCAACATGGATGAAACAATCCATTAACACCTACAACAGCTGGTCATCTGATGATGAAGATCATGTTAACTGATCAAAAGCTCTATGACAGCTACTAAATGGACCTGGAGGTGAGATTGTTTTTTCAGTAAAATGTTGACTTTAGTATTAAAGTGACTTTTTGAACTACGTAGTTTTCAATTAAACTATATTTAATATTTGTCTTATTGTGTTGTCGGGTTTATTTTGTCTCTTTTCTTACGTATGAATGATTTTAAAGATGTAAGTTTATATCTGGAGAGAAACTATTTCCCTGAGCAGACAATTAAGTACATCTTATCTTACTTAAAAAATACTGATAGCACATTATAGAACAAGCACAATAATTTGTTGTGCCTTTGACAGAGAACATGATCTTTCTCAGTTTTTATTGCCTTAATATGATTTCTGCTATCTGAACCGTAGTTGTTTTGCTCAAACGGACTAAAAACAATCAGTTCGATTGCTTTTAAATGTGTCGATTGTGAGAATCGATTGTACATAAGAGAACAGAGAACCAGAGTAAACATCAGAGCTTCATTAATTGATAAACAGAACAACACCTGCTCTATGTGTCGATCACTCCCCCACCTTCAAAAATGATGGACCATCCCAGATTTATGTTGATATTCTAATAGTGCTGCTAATAACTATTATTGTCATAATCAATTAATCTGCCAATTATTTCAATTTCAGTTAATTCCTCAATTAATCGTTTGGCCCAAAGTTGTGTCATCAAATGTCAAACCCCAAAATATTCAATTGACTTGTTAAGATGAGTTCAGATTGTTTGGATTGATTTTTTTTTAATTAAAAATGACTTAAACGATTATCAAAAATATTGCTGATTAATTTCCTGTCGATCGCCTGATCAATTCATTGACTAACCGTTGTAGCTCTACTGAGGTTATAAACATCTGTCACATTTCCTGTTTGTTAAATTAAAACAATCTTTCTTTCTAACTAAAATCATTTAAACACTGATCAGCTCTGACTGCACCGAGAGCAGAGCTGCAACTATCAGTCGATTAACTGATAAAACTATTCTGATAGTAAAATCATCGTTTTGAGTCATGATGCCATAATGATTATCTGGTTTCTTTAGTGGTTTTTTTTATTAGTAAACTGAATATCTTTGGATTGTGGACTGTTGTTTGGGACAAAACAAGACATTTGAGATTTTCTGACATTTTATTAACTAAACGACTACTTGAGAAACTAAACAAATGAATGAAAATCATCGTTAGCTGCAGCTCTGACTGAGCGGGGAAAGGTTTCTTTCATTTAGCTTTTAAAACACAGGATAAAGAAAATATTTGCATTTATTATCTGTAATAACACATCAAGCAGTCGCCGGCTTACTCTTGTGTTGGATGCAGTAACTAATGTCTGCTGGGTGACGGCGTTTACCGTGTCGGAGCCGCCGGCTGCTCGGCTCTCTTTGTTCTTGTTGTTGATCTCGGGCATGAAGGCGCGGCTCAGCAGGTTGTACCACTTGGTGCATCTTTCCTCCGAACAGCTGACGTCAGCCAGGCTGATCTGGGCTCCGGCCTGGAGGGGCGGACAGGCGAGTAGCATGAAAAACAAACATAAAAACAGCTGGAAACTGACTGATAATCTCCAAACAGGAAGTAAAACCAGACAGTAGATTCCACTAACCAGACATTCCTCGTGGCCCGACTTGCTGGTGTTGCAGACGTCGATCCTCAGGGTCTTCTGCCGCAGTGCACTGTGGGATATCTGCATGCCGAACACCTCGTTGATCTCCACGACGTCCTGAGGCAGAGAGCCGCGTGTCCTGAACAGGCAGCGCGTGGCCTCCACGCAGGGCAGCACCACGGCACGCACGTACCTGCAGGACAGAGCCGGGTGCAGGTGTTACAGCGAGACTTTACTGTTGCTTTAAATACGTCTTTTCTTTGATGTTACTTCCTGAACGAGTGTTGCACACTCATACTGTGCAATTAAATGAGTTACTTCACAAATAGAGACATAGTGAAAGGTGAACATTCATCCCAGAGTGTAAAGGTGCAGTCACACTTTCACCAGTTTAAGGCTGCAACTAATGATTGTTTTCTTGATTCATCTGTTAATTGTTTTGTCTATAAAATGTCCAAAAATAGTGAAAAATGCACGTTGTAATTTCTAAGATTCCACGGTGCCGTCATCAGATGTCCAACAACAGTCAAAAATCCAAAGAAATTCAGTTTACTATCATGTGACACGAAAAAATCATAAAATCCACACGTTTGAGAAGCTGCAACAAGTAAACATTTGGCATTTTTTGCTATTTTGCTATTAAATGATCAAAATGCTGATTTATCTGGTAATCGTTGCAGCTCTACATCAGTTTCTGTTAATATTTGTTTCTCGTTCACTTCAGTTGAAGCTGAACTCGCGTTTCCTCTTTTTGTTTTTCTCCGCCTGCCTCTAGATTAGGGGTATTCAACTCAAATTTAAAGTATAATGTAATTATAATAATAATCTCATCTACTAAATAAAATAGGGCTGCATTTGAAAATAAGAGAAAATAAATAAAATGTTCAAATAAAGTGCTTCACCTCAGAAAAATAAAATAAAGGGAGGAAAAGCTTGAATTTCCCTTTTTCTGCTTGACTTTCTCTCCCTTTCTCCGTCTACCGTAAAGACTGCAAAAGCTGCGCCAGTTAAAACAGAAGCGCCCCGTCAGGTTTTAAATCACAACCCTCTGTCTTGGCTGTAGGTCCGCCAGTTAGTGACCTCTGCTCTATAAGAATCTCAGGTGACCTTTGACCTTTACAAGCAGTGTTGTTTTGATGCATCGTTATTTTAACATGTGCCATCATCCTGTTTTTATAATGTTACACCACCGATAGACTGTTTACAGTTCATGACGCCCTGATCAATATTTCTTGATTTGTCAGACGTGTGACATCACATCTTGTTTTGGTGCTGAGTGTGAATCTATTGTGAACGAGCCTTACAGGCTGACATAGTTTTATTGACAAACTCACAGTATACATCGTAGTCAGTAAAGAATTGATCGATGAAAAATCAATCAGCAAATATTTTGATGATCGAATAATTGTTTGCGTTGTTTTTTTTAAGCAAAAATGTGAAAAATTAGCAGGTTTTAGCTTCTCAAACATGATTATTTCATGCTTTTCTGGGTCATACGTGATGGTAAACTAAATATCTCTGAGTTTTGGACTGTTGGTCGCACAAAACAAGAAATTATAACGAGCGTTTTTCACTATTTTCTGACGACTAATCAAGAAAATAATCTGCAGATTAATTGTTAATGAAAATAATCATTTGTTGCAGCTGTATCGTGAGTAGAATCAAAGTTTTAAAGAATCATTCAAATGAGACGTCATCTAGTTCTTTGTCTTCAAGTCCTGTGTCATTATTTTTTGTTTTAAGCGCTGGTTCTGATGATTCATTGATCCCTCATGTCATTACTTTACCTCAGGATCACTTCTTTTACTACAACTACTTTTTTGATAAAAGCTTTCAACTGCAGCTTTTCTTCTTTTTCTCTGTTTTTTTTCTGCATATGAAATATATTTAAATCTAAATTATTCACTGAATACGTAACATCTAATAAATAGGAATAAGCATTCGTACACTTTCTGGTCAGCCGGCAGACAGAGGGCGCTGCAGTTGGACAGCTGCATGATGTAGACGGTGAAACGTTGGTCTCTGGACTCGTAGCGGAATCCCAGTTGCACCTGAGAGCAGCCCAGTACCAACCGCTCCTCGTCGGAGCCCAGGAGGAGGTCTGCAGGGAGGCCCGGCCTGGAGAAAACACACGGATAATACGTGAAAAGGTGTTTGGTGATATATCCTGACGTCTCTTAAGTAAAATGTGTAAAATTCTTCAGAACAACAACATCATACAAACTGGATATTACTCTTACAGAATGAATTTAAAGTAAAATCCGTACTTGCGCTCCGAGGGCTCGTACACGCCGCTGTCACCGGCCACTGATTCGTCAGACACCGCCGAGGTCACGCCCATCTTCTTTGGCCCCGCCCCCGTCCCTCGCAGCTGGGGAGCCGAGTCTGAAGACCACAGAGGAAGGAAAGAGTGGATGAAAATATGTGTAGATTAATAAAAGGTGTTTCTAATTGTCAACAAATGTTATAACTGTTTGCTTGTTAAAAACTAGTTGTTTTTTTTAAATGACACTGTTTTTAAAGATTTACGTCTCCAGTAGGAACCAACGGGCCACAGATAGAGTAGAGGAGTCAGAAAGTATTACTGAGAGACAGACTAACACTTTGTTGGTTTGGGTTTTTTCATGTTATTTGTTGACGATAATAAATATATAGAATAACGTATTAACATCAATAATCATTAATGTAAAAAATGAGAGCAGCTCTGAGAGGCTGTTCTTGAGCATAGAGGTGTTTTAAGCTAACGTAATGTTTAGCATGCTAACGTTTGCAAGTACAGTTCTGCAGGTATTTAGTCTAAAAACCATAAAGAGAAAACATCAAGTTACTACAACTCATCCTGAGGAAGACATGAACACGTGAACCAAATTTCAACATCACGGTGGTGCTAAAGGAAAAGCAGGCGGATCATCAAAGTCATTTAGATTTATTGACATGAATGTGCGACTCAAATTTTGTGCCGATCCATCCGGTAGATGTTGAGATATTTCACAGGATAAGTGAAAACTTTGACCTGCTGGTGGCGCTAAAGTCACTAGGACTCATCCTCAGCCAACACTGATACATCGTCAGTTTTTAAGTCAATATGTTGAACTTGTTGGCGAATCAGTTGCTTATTTCCACATCCAGCAGTTACGGAGCAACATTATCATTCATGTGGAGTCGTGTTTCTGTCCACCTGGTGAATCTAAGTCCAATATTCACTCTCTTTTAGCTTCTGTTTTTGCTCTCTACCAACTCCTGAGGGAAATATCTGGCTCTTTAGCTGCTAAATGCTCCACTATGTTCACCAGCTAGTCTACAGCTAACTGTGTCTGTTTGCTGTTTGGTGCTGAGCAGGTAGTGTACAGCGGCTTTTTAGAGCTTTTACTCTGAAAACAACACGATGAGACGCTGAGAGTGAAGCAGAACAGTAAAGTTGCAGCCGAACAGATAAACAACGAGCTGAAACTCGTTATAAAGCTCCGTAAAGACGAGAGGAGCTGCAGAGTCACTGATAATAACCAACGACCAACACATTACACACTGTCATTTCTTACATTATTATAAAATTATCACTTATAGGCTCTTAAAATAATATGTTAATTAAATATAAATAATTACTAATAATCATTTCTGTTCTCAGTTCATCTCTACAATTTTTCCAATTGTTTGTTTAATCTATAAAAGTTCAGAAAATAAAAACATCCAGTTTACTATTATATTAAAGAGAGAAAAGCTGAATATCTGCACACTTGAGAAGGTGGAAACATCTTTGACCTTTTTGGCTTGAAAAGATGATTTAAAACAATTATTATCAAACTTGTTGTTGATCAATTTTATGTCGATTTTCTAATTTCATTCGTTTCAATTTCAATCTTTACTTAAATAATTCACTTTTAGTGACAGTTTCACATTAACAGATTAATCTGAAACACCTTTTACTGACATGGACGTAAATAAATAAACATGTCAAATACAATTCAAACAAGTTCAAACACACACACACACACACACACACACACACACACACACAGAGGTGACCCTGCGGCTCTGTAATCCAACACCTTCCTCCCCTTCACCTCCTCCTCTTCCTCCTCACTGCTCCCACCAGCAACATCAGGTTTCACGCTCAATATTAAATTTCTCATTCCTGGTATCCTACTTTCCAATAAAGTTGGAGTGTTTTCTGTGACGTCTGGTGTAACAGAGATGAAGCTGTTACATCATCAGCGTCTCCTCCTATAGTCTCTCTCTCTCTCTCTCTCTCTCTCTCTCTCTCTCTCTCTCTTATTGCAGATCATTCATCCTGATTATTTTTCTTGTGTTATTAACTGGGATTATCATTCGTGTCGTTATCCGGCAGCCCTCCTTATTACGGTTATTACGGTTGTTATGCAAAAATAATTTTAGTGTTGTTGAGATGTGAGGAGGATCAGGATCAGATGGAGGATCAGGATCAGATGGAGGATCAGGATCAGATAGAGGATCAGATGGAGGATCATGGATGTGACTGATAGATGTCGGAGAGCTGCTCGGTCCTTTGTTTCTTCCTTCAGCGTGAATGAAAGCTGCTACATAAAAGCTTTTAAAGAAGCGTCACACATGGGGGCAGCGGAACAAGCTGTAAACATAAAAGTCTGACATGTTGTCACCTCGTGCAGCGTTTATGGGAAACGTGCATGTTTTTACAGTACTGACACGCTTTCATCTGGTTTCTTTAGTCCTCTATGACAGTAAACTGAACAGCTCTGGGTTGTGGACTGCTGCTTGAGACAAAGAAGGAACATTTAAGTACATCATTTGGTTCTTGAGGATCAGTAACTGACGTTTTTCACAATTTTCTGACATTTCATGAACCAAACGACTAATCAGCTAATCGAGAAAATGATCCTCATCTAGATCTCTTGCTAAAGGATCATTATTAACCCACAAAATAACATATTTCACATTATTTGTAGAGCTGTAACAATTAACTGCAACTATTTAATGATCCTTTTAAACGACTCTCTGAAGCTGGATATCTGTCTGGACGCTCAGTTATCAAACTAGACGAAATAGAAGAAGACACAGAGTGAAGGAATAAATATTTCCTGTTTACCTTTGACCTCCTCTCCCAGCGTGGCGTTGTGGTTCTGCTTCTCGTCCAGCCCGCCGGGACCTCCGTGCTCCTCCCGCCGCTGCTGCTCCTGAGAGTCCAGGCTGAGCTCCAGCTCTGCTAGCCTGCTGTGGAGCTCCAGATCCAGTCCCAACCCGCCGGGCCCCGTCTGGCCGGCGAAGGCCTCGCCAGACAGGAAACTAGTGTCTGTGACCAGCGGCGAGCACGGCGGCGACAGCGAGGAGAGAGACGACCGCGGCGACAAGGAGCTCATGGAGCGAGGGGTTTCTGAAAGTCTGAGCGCCTGGATCCTGGACGACCCCGCCTCCCCTCCTCCTCCTCCTCCTCCTCCTCCTGTTCCTGTACCTCCTCCAGCAGGACACCCCGCGTCTCCTCCAACCCCTAATGTTTTGCCCTCAGGCCTGCCGCCGTCCCTCCCCCCCCCCGCAGCCCGTCACCACCTCGTGTTCGTGTATGGTGGTGATGGAGCTGGAGGGCCGGTAGCCTCCCTGGCCGCCCTCCTGCAGGAGGCTGTCCAGCTTGTTCTGGAAGTCCGGGTCGGCCAGCTCGGGCTGCTCCAGGTAGATGTCGGTGAAACTGAGGGAGGAAGTGGAGCCCATGCTGGAGGTGGTGGCCAGCGAGCAGTGGCTGGATGTCAGAGAGCCTCGACTGCTGCCGGACGAGCAGGACAGAGTGCTGGTCGACAAGCTGGAGGAGAGAAGGAGACGCAAAGAGAAGGAGTTACGATCCTAAATGAGACAATTTAATCAAAGACTTCTACTGTTTCTAAACTGTCGTTGCCAAGTAACAAAGTGCAACTCAAGCTGTCAGTCTGCACATTCTCTTTATGAAATGCAGACTTATAAATACATTTGGCTGATGAATTCACATTCGTTTCTGTATGTATATGTATGTATTTTAATGTTTTTCTTACGTGTATGCAAAGTGCAACACAAATAAACACACTTCAAATGAAACCACTAACCACACTTTTACATATAAACGAACGTCCGTTACATTCAAACCCTTCCCAAACGAGTTCACGTAGCGCTGATTAAGCCTAAATGTTTTTAAATGTGATGTCTTTGGTGACTTTCCCACGTTGACGCACCAGAAGTGCTGGAAGTTCACATTTTATGTGGTGGAAAACAGGCTACGAATACATGATTACCTCATCTGACAACTCCATCAAACAGAGCGCTCCGGGGGACGATATGGGGGGGGGGGGTTAGATGGGGGGGTAGATGGGGTGGGTGCGGATCACCTCATGCAGGCACCGACAGTGTTTTTGTAATTACTCATAATACCAGAAGGGGGAGACAAAAGTCCCGCACTGCAGCTCCAAAGTTGTTTCCCATTTTGAACACTCACAACCTAAATTCAGTTAAACTTGTTCAATCGACTGAAAGGGAAATATTTCAATCCAAAATATATATATAATATATATATATATATATAATTCAGCCTGATAATATTCTTTCAACAACCTGCTCTTAGTAGAGTTTTCAAATGTAGTTTGTAACTGATCTGATCTGCTGCTGCACTTGTAAGTTGCTTTAGATAAGAGCAGCAGCTTAGTCTATATATATATATATATATATTTTAATATTCCTGCCTTTTAGGAACAGGATTCTTTATTGTTTCACAAAGCAGAGAGCAGTGTGGAGCCCGGCAGCGTGTGGGGGGGGCGAGATGACTGCTAACAGTAGAAACTCATCACACTTAAAAGCATCAAACCTTATTAACATTAAATGCTGGACTACTTGAGGGACTCCTCTGTCGGTCCTTCATCCTCCTTTCATTTCCTTTCCCTCCTTCTCTTCATCATCTCGGCCCTCTTGTAGCCGCCTCCTCACACCCTCCTGACTCTGTACCAGCAGCTCTCTCTTAATTAAAGCGGCGAGACGTTTGATGCCCCGTCAGACCGGGCAGGAGAACAGACGGGCCGTCAGACGAGAGCAGAAACACAGAGGAGAGGACTGAATCTGTTCATGTCATGTTGTTATTGAACTTAAAAAAAACCTCGACATGAATCTTAAACATTAAAAGGAGAGCTGTGCGGCTCTTACAGCAACTTTGCATCATCTCATAAAAACGTCATTCCCGAGGATGTTCTGATATGTTCGAGCGTTCGATTTGACCCGGAAAATTTGATTTGCGGAGAGATCCTGACTGAAATGAAAAAGACGAGGAGAACAAAATGGCTTTTATCTTCAGCAAATGTTTGGTCATTAAAGGTTAAATACTGTCTGAGCCTCCTCTCAACTCTGCTCTGCTTTGAAACTAATAACTAAATGATCCTTTTTTTCCGTTTATCATCTAGCGCTCCACCAAATATATTGTCAATGGCTGCTTAAAGATGAATAAAATCAACATGTGTACATGATTAAACAGACATTAAACACATATTTTTGTGAGCTTATTAACCTGTTAAGTGTGCTGTGATGCAATACAGAAACTCATTTAAGAGTTTTGCAAAAAATGTGTTGACTTTGGAACATGTGCAAGTTTCTGGTCGACGCCTTCGCTCCCACATTGTTCCTCAATGAACTATGTCGACATTACTGAAGATAAAAGAACAGATTAACCTCGGTGAACTACCAGCGTTTGGACTTTTGAAGTTTAATAGTCAGAGAAATAATGTTTCTGTCTGTTATGTTGTTGTGTTTTTTATGTAACATGTTTGTCTAAATCAGGCCTTCGTGACGTCACTTTGTTGTTTCCAGATTGAAGGAAGATCTTATCACCGAGTTAACAGCAGGTAAACTGTGAAGATCCACGAATCTGACTTTTTCCTCCTCTAGATACCAGTTCAGTTAGTTTCTAGATTCATTTATTTCTCAGATCCCTCGTTGATGTCTTAAATTTGCTCGTTTTGTCCGACCAACAGACCAAAAGCTACAGATTTTAAATTTACAGTCACATAACATGTCAAAGAAAAGCAGCAAATCTTCACATCTGACGAGTTGAAACCAAAGAATATTTGACCTTTTTTGCTTGAAAAATTATCAATCAATTATCAGAATAGCTGCCGCTTAATTTTCTGTTGATCTACTAACTGATTAATCGACTAATTGTTGCAGCTCTGATATCAGCTGATACTGAGTTTATAAACCTGTTTCTGTGTGGAAGTGATTAAGATCATGAGGCTGCAACTGCACAGAAAGTCTTAACTGTAAGTGTTGATATTCACACAGCATCCTTGTTAGACTTTATAGCTTTACAGGCTTAGATTTATGAGACTGTGCGTTATAACATGTAACTGCTGGAGGATTATTAGTGTTGCAAACAGCAGCGGTGTTTAGAGTCTGTGTTGAACTCGCTGTTGTCTGTGTGTGCATGAAGCAGACGGACAAAGCTTCACTGAACATGATTACATGCTTCTTCAACAGACCGCTGTTTTTTTCTCCTCCATCCTGTTGTTTAACTTTGTCGTTAATAAGATGTAACACCCTCGTTCTTCTTTATCAAGCATGTTAATCACGTCAGAAAAAAGTATTTGTTATTTTAAAAATTACCTCTTAAAGAAAAGTGCAGAAAATCGAGTTCTAGAGAAACTACGAAGGCTAAATCTTACCGCACATGTGTAACATCTGCCTCCTGCATGTTACATTAAATACATTAGTTGAGCTTTAAATGGTCACAATGTCTGACAGCTAAATATTTTAATATAAGAATATAATATTGTCAGTAATTTTACCTTCATTTAATAGTTGTACATATTTGTTATTTTCATTATTTTATGCTGTTATCTTATATTTAATACTTGGCTACATAGTATCCATGGTAACCATGCAGCTATAAAGCCCATCACCGGGGCAACAAGTCAGACCGGGCTTGTATAAATGGAAACCTGTAAATAATAATGTATAGCTGACATAATTATAATGATATTGACATTCAGAGTGATTATCAATGTGAACTGATTCATCTGTATCAATAATCTGTAATATAGTGAGTTATTGATCCTGGTCAAGGTTAAACCTGTCATTTGTTATTTAACGGTTATTAAGCTTCGTCACAGAAATCATTTATTAGTTTTGTAAGTTTCCTTTGATGTTGAATAGTTTTACAGACCGGGCTTGTAAGCAATAAACAGACATCACTGAAACGACATCGGAGCGTCTGAGCGTCTTCGTTTGAGTCGACTGATGTTACTAACTGTCAGCTGTTAGTCCACCATCATCATCATCATCATCATCACAACACAACGCAGAGACTGCAGGCTGTCACTATTATCAGTGATATAAACTGTGAGGTTAATATCGTCCTCCGTCACACACGCAGGAAGAGGTAAAGACAAAAAGAAGCAACTTTATGCATCAGTATCAGTGTAAACAAACTGTTGATCCAGATTTTAAACCTGTTTATTTGTTTATTTGGAGGTAAAACTGAAAACTTGTGAAAGATGTTTACGACAGACGGTTTGGGGAATAATTTAGATAACTCTTCTTTACGACTTGTGTGATCATCTGACTTCTTTTTAGTGATGTCACGGCGTTCCCAGATGTCAGATATTAACTCTATGAGTACAATCTTATTATTACTGAATAGAAATGATGGGGGAAAAAAAAATAAATAACACTAAACAGTAATTATCCTTTAAGATAACGAACCTTTTGAGTTGAGTGTGTAGTGACGTGGCCAGTCGAACCATCTCCTCCAGCTCTCTGACCAGCTTGTTCCTCTTGCAGTGAAGCCGCAACCTGAAATGATGAAAATAAACAACCTTTATGTCAAAATAAACAAAAGCAACTTCTCCTCTAATCAAATCCGTCTGTCAGCTGCTTCAGATTCAGGAATAAAAAGAAAGACACTGAACATGATCCTCCCGTCACTTCAAACGCCTGCGGGTGTGAGAACTTCACGTTAACAAATATGACACGACGGCGGCGGCGGTGATGTGTTTGGTTATTGTGAGCAGCTGCTTTGTGTTCAGGGTGACAGCGGTGTCATCTGATTGTATGAGCTTTGTCAGGAGGAAACGGCTCCGTGAACGGCCGTTAATATGATCCACCGTTTGGGTGGAAACGGGTCGAAGAAGAGAGGAAGCTTTTGATCAGGTTACAGACAGCTGTGTGTGTGTGTGTGTGTGTGTGTGTGTGTGTGTGTGTGTGTGTGTGTGTGTGTGTGTTTTATGTTAACTCCATGTTCTTCATGTGACTTTGGGACTCTTCCCCTTCTGTTTAGAGAATACCAAAATTTTAGTTTTAGCCAGTATTAGTAGAAAAAACATGTTTATATACATTAAAGAAGCTACGATCAGTATCTTTATACCAACGTCTGATCTGTCAGTGTGTGATGTGTTAGTTGTGGCTCGTTGTGTTGAACCTACAGACTCTGCAGCTCCTCTCGGCTTTATGGAGCTTAATGATGAGTTTCAGCTCCTTGTTTATCCGTCCGGCTGCAACTTTACTGTTTTGCTTCACTCTCAGCGTCTCTCATAGCGTCGTTTTCAGAGAAAAAGCTCTAAAAAGCTACTGTAGACTACCTGCTCAGCACCAAACAACAACTAGACACAGTTAGCTGTAGACTAGCTGGTGAACATAGTGGAGCATTTATCAGCTAAAGAGCCAGATATTTCCTTCAGGAGTTGGTTGAGAGCAAAAACAGCACTGAAGCTCAGTATTGTCTGAGCGCTAGCATCCAAAAATAGCCGCCTTAGTGGTGACGAAGTGGTTACGGGTTCAACAGAAAACAAGGTGTGGCTTTAAGAGTCATTTGGCTCTACTTCATTAGTCAGTCTGACATTGTGTTCCTGGCAGCGGATTTCTGTTTTAAACAGGTTTATTATTGATTCTGAATGATGTAGTGATTGCTAGGAGCTTAATGTCTGTCATGTCAATCGAAGAAAGACGCTGATTCACATGATTTCAGTCTGTATCCACAGGAAGATCACATGTTGCCAAAGTTCTCTTTGGCTCATTGTTTCTCTAACTGGGGAAATAGCCATCAATGAGCACAACAATTGAATTAGGGCTGCACCTAATGATTACTTGCAATATCCATTAATCTACTAATTGTTTGGTCTACAAACATCAGGAAACAGTGAATGAATGCGAGACATTTCTCAGGCTCAAGGTGACGTCATCAAATCTCTTGTCTAAAACCCGATCTATGATGTAACACGATTAAAAGCTGCCGATTCTCCCGTTTGAAGGCTGATGTCAAATGTGCTCAGTGATTCAGAGGTCAGTACAAGGCTAAATAACAAAAACGGGACTTGTTTAAAAAGGGTCTAAACAGCCACACAGGTGTTTTATTTGACCTGATTTCTCGCTTGGCGTTTCTCTCTCTTCTTCTTTTTCGTTTTGTTGTCCCTTTTTTGACATCTTAACTATTAAATCTTCATCATTTTCACTACTTAATGACTTTTGTTCACTTCATAATTCAGTTAAATTTGACAGGATAACTGAAAAGTCTTAAAGTTAGTGAATTTGACATTTTCAGAAGCTGCAGACACTAAATACACGTCTGTGTGTGCATATTTCTTATGTACGTGTGCGTTTTGACAACTCTGTTACCTGTGAACGGTGTGTGTGTGTGTGTGTGTGTGTGTGTGTGTGTGTGTGTGTGTGTGTGTGTGTGTGTGTATAGGTGTGTATGTGGACCACAAGAGGTTCCCTTTGTGACGAGGCTCTGCAGCCTCTCTCATGTTACAGGAACAAGAGACGAAACACAAAGAGAGACTGAGCTCAGGCAGCCTGAACAACAAGAGTCCTGTTAGAGAACGAGAGAGAGGAGGAGAGGAGGAGGAGGAGGAGGAGGAGGGGAGGGGGAGAGAGAGAGGGATGCAGGTTTGCTGTTTTCAGGAAAGAAGAAGGCAGAAGAAAACTAGAGGAGAAAAACAGGTGAAAGACATGTAGGAGAAGACAGAAAACATGGAGGTAGGAGAGGAGTCAAGGAGATGAAGCAAGAGGAGGTGAGAGGAGACGAGACGAGGAAAGAGGAGGTGAAAGAGAGATTTAGGTGAGTAGGAACAGAGAAAACATAAAAGGTATAAAAGACTGAAGAAAAAGAAAGATGGAAAGTAGACAGAGGGGGATAAAGTAGGAGGAGAGAGGAGAGGAGACAAGGAGAGGAGAGAGGAGAGGAGAGGAGAGGAGAGGAGAGGAGAGGAGAGGAGAGGAAAGGAAAGGAGAGGAGAGGAAAGGAAAGGAAAGGAGAGGAGAGGAGAGGAGAGGAGAGGAGAGGAGTGGAGAAGAGAAGAGTGGAGAGTAGAGGAGGAGAGGAGAGGAGAGGAGAGGAGAGGAGAGGAGTGGAGAGGAGTGGAGTGGAGAGGAGTGGAGAGTAGAGGAGGATCAGTAACCTTCTCTCTGACTGTTCTTCTGTCCACCTTCAGACATGAAGCTTTAATAAACATAAAAACACCGCAGCCCTCCAGAGGTCGACCCCCCCCGCCGCCGCCGCCGCCGCCGTCTCACCTCTCCGTCAGAGCCTTGCTCTGGTTGTCTCTGGCGGCCTGCAGGTCTCTCTCCAGACGTTTCTTCTCGGACTCCAGCTTCTGGGCGTCGTTGGGCTCCAGGCGTTGTCGGGGACTGACGTACTGCAGCTCCTTCAGCAGCTCCTCCTTCTCGTTGATGAGGATGAGGCGGTCTCGCTCCGGGTCCAGCAGCCCCGGCCACGCCTCGCTGTCCAGTTTGGCGATCTGCACCTCGATGGTGGCGATCCTGTGAAGAGTGACGTGGAGGAGAATGAGGAGAAGAAAACAAGAAGAGAGAAAGAGAAACAGATCAATTATCATCCACCTGTTCAACTTTGCTGACAATCAAGACATCGATTAGCTCGCTGGCTTAGAAAACGACATTTTTAACTTTTACTGGTCTAAATTGTGTCTTTTCTTTTTCCTACAGAAATACAGTCAACAGTGAAATGTTTGATTCCACAGACACTAAAATATCAGGACCTGGTTGACTTCAAAACAAATCATGTTCAGAGTAAAACAGCATCCAAAGCTTGTTTCAAATGAGGGAAAGTAAATATGATTTCAGAGGAATATGTATGTTCAAAAAACAATTAGTGAGGACGAATGTTAAACTTCATTGTGTCACAACAAAAGGAAACAACTGTAGTGAAGACATGAAAACATGCAGAACATTAAGTAAGTTTAAACAAATCTTTAAAAAATAACATATTGAACAGATACAGAATGAACGAGTGTCTTTTTGACTTGTGTTGTTTTTGTTTGTTGTTATATTTATTCTCTTGTGTTGTTTTTGTTTGTTGTTATATTTATTCTCTTGTGTTGTTTTTGTTTGTTGTGTTGTTATTTGTGTTGCTTACTGAAAGTTTGCTGTTATTTTTGTTTTGTTTTCGCTGCCTATATATTTTATTTTGTTATTTTAACATGTTCGAAATAAAAATAATCTAAATCTACATACAAACACAAACTGACGAGACACAGATGCACAGCCGAGGATCGCTGTTCTTCCCGAGGTCGACATGTTCACACTTACTGGAGGGATTATATAAGAGGGAAACTGACTCCTGTTTTCATTTATACCATAAAAATTATGATGATTTCAGACAAACAAACAAAACCCCAAAATATTCTGGTGTGCAGATGATCAAAAGTGTGAACGGCTGGTTAAATTCTGCCAACTTTGTCTCAAAAGCCTGGAAAAGAAGTCAAAGTGGATCATTGAACTGTTATTTACTCTGGTTTCTCCACAACTATAAAGTAAATGTTCTAGTCAGTGATTTATGAGTTTGGTCTGAAGATTTGATTGTGAAATTTGTTCAAGTTGTTTCTCTATTTTTGGACTGTTTGTGTGAACAGCACTGTGGTTCTGGTTTGCATAAATCTGGGGTGTCTTGTAAACCCAGGCAGGTGGGGCAAAGTTGCAAATTAATAAGAAATTTCATTCATTCATTCATTCATTCATTCATTCACACACACTCCTCTAGACAAAGTCATGTCTACCTTCTCTTGGCCTCCTCGTACTTCAGACTCAGACGAACCTTCTCTGCCAGTTTGTTGGTGCTGGTCATGAACTGAACACAAACAGAAAACAACATCAACACAATGAAAAATAAAGTAAATATCAGTTCACTGATACGTTTGGATATCTTGTATTTGTTGGTGAAATAACGGAGAGTTTAGGTGAAATCAGAGTATCTGGCCATTTCATTCAAAAATAACCTTTTATGATTAATATCCCAACTGAGCTCTAACATTTCTCTTTGCCAATTTCCTATTTAAGTTTTATCTTTGTTGCGATGATGCAAACTGAATATTTACACGTGTAAACAGCACAAGGAGTCAGTTTATAGAGACTGTAGAAGCTCTGAGCTTTAATCAGTCTTCATGTTTTCAGCTCCTGCAGTCAGTGAGTTGTTCCCAGACGTCATGCTGCATTCAAGTCTGATCGGATTTATCATAATTATGAGTTTCTGACTTGTAAATAGTGTTAATGTCAACATCATAAATGATCTGGCAACACTATATCATACTTGACTTGGGCAGCAATGTGGTGTAACTTTTGCAAAGGAATTTTGATTTAATATTAGAGTTTTGGTCCTGATACTAAAATGTATAATTAATAAACTATGATAATAATAAACTTTATTCATGGAGCATCTACAGAGCACAGAGGTTTTACTAAGAGACAAGAAATTATTTCCAAAAATGAAAAGAATAAAACAAGTAAAGAATAACTGGAATAAGTTTTTCTAAATATAAACAGCTGCAGGAGAACTTTGCCAAAACAAACAAAAACAAACAGCTAAATTACCAGGAAGTAAACAAGATTAATAATCTGGTCAGATAAGTTTTTGATGTGTGTGGAAACGATCTTGTCAGTTCTCAGAAAGGTTTATCTTGGTCGGCTTACGATAAAACTGAGAACTGGTCCCATATTTCATTCCTGGTTCTGTTTCAGGATTACAGCCACGCTCTGCTGGACTCGCTGACGCTGCCGCCGTGTTTTTACCTGCTTGGATTCACTGAATTATTTGACTACAGCAGGACTACAGCCCTGCGTGGCCTTCGTCTACACCGCGTCTCTTCTCTCTGGGACTCACCTCGGCGGGGATGTCGGTCTGGGAGCCGGCGTCGGAGTAGAGCCGAGGGATGGACAGCTCCGAGTTGGCGAGCGAGGGACTGCTGCCCCACAGCTCCTGCTGCGAACCCGAGTCCAGCTGGAAACCGTCTTTCAACACCGCCAGTTTCTGGATGAACAGAGGAGACAAACGGCGCTGCTGGAGGTTACATTAATCACAACGGGAATGATCTGCAGCGAGAAACTGGGACGCTAAAGACAGAGGAAAGCAATTATTAAATAAGTTAATTAATTAATAAGCACAGCTCCTTTTCCTGAGTCATAACACAATCAAATCCCAACACACTGGTTTAGAGTTTTCTTCAGTGTCTCAGTAATCCAGTGACAGTTTTCTGAACATTCGTGGTCACAGTGCAAACAGGAAGTGATAACGGTTCATTCAGCTCCACCTTTCATGCTGACAATTAAGCAGAATGTAAACAAACACAAGCTAAAGAAACGGGGCTCAGGTGTAGACAACGGCTAACTCACACTGAATCCATGGCAACATTACTTCCTGCCTTTATCCCTCAAAGCATTATGGGAACTGTAGTTCAAAAGCTTAGAACTAGATTATCCTAATAAAAGACAAAAGAATAACAACAGAAGTGACATAATCCTTTATTTTTGACATTATTGAGGCTCAGGGTGTCTTATCAACATACAGATATTTTACATGTGGACAAATTATTTTAAATTGCACAAAAAAATAAATAAAAGCTGTTATAAAACATGTAAACTAGAGCTGTAACCATTAATCGATTCATCAGTTAGTTGCCAACTATTAAATAAATCACTGCTGAACTATTTTGATAATCAATGATTGATTCCAGCTTCTCAGATGTGAATATTTTCTGGTTTCTTTAGTCCTCTACGACACTTAACAGACTGTGGACTGTTGGTCGGGACAAAACAAGACATCTGAGGACGTCGTGTTGAGCTTTGGGAAACACTGATCGACATTTTTTACCGTTTTATGGACCAAACAACTAATTGATTAATCCTGAAAATAATTAGATTAATCAATACTGGAAATAATAGTCAGCTGCAGCCCCTCACATGCAAACTAATGGTATTTCTGAGTAGCCAAACTCATTCTGACAATCCCAACATGTGACATGTAGTGACTCTGCTAAAAGCTTGTAAATAAAGAGATTTAAAAAGCGGATATTAAAGTCTCGGACTCAAAGAGTTAAGATGTGATAAAGTGGAACATTCAGCTTCTATCAAGAGCACCTTAAATAGTTTCTGAACCAAACGTTCGACTTCACTGTAGGGAAACTGTCTGAGCTCTCTGATTTTGACCTTTGCACCAAATATTTTATCTGATCATCTGGGAACTGAAGCTTTTGTTCTGCTGACTGTACAAAGTCATTCGGTGAGAGTTTCTCCAGGTAAAGAGTATCTGCAAAGAGACAAAACTGTAAAATGTGTTTGCAGCATGTTGCTCATGAACTACAGTGATGATGCAGCAGCAGCAGCAGTGATCCTTTCATCTTTACAGCCGTGATGAATATCTAACATGACTCTGTGGTTTGATCTGAAGCCTCCACTGGAATGCACCTTATCTTGGCTTCTCAGATGTGATAGAAAATAACAAACCACCTCTGTGATAACGACGGTGTTAAATTAAACCTGCAGCGCAGAACTTTTGCATATAAACGAACGTCCGTCACATTCAAGCCAAACAAGTTCACACAATGCTGATTAATCTCTCTGTATTTCACAGAATACAGAGGTTTTTTAATCTGGAGTCGGGTTTTGACGTTCCCGCGCTGGCCGGATGAATGCAGACTTCCAGCTAACTTCCGGTTAGCCCTCTGCTGGGTCATTTTGCTGAGTTTGTGTGACGCTCAAAACAATTTATCCACTGTTTTACAGACACAACGGTAGTGATGGATTAGGCTACGGCAGGGCCTATGATGTAAGCACATCTACAGCATCTCTCTTACAGTTTTTTCTGTCTCTTCAGAGTCCAAACGAGTCAAATCAAGTAGATATCTTTCAACGTTACAGTCTTTTTAGTGCCAAAGTTCCTCTTTTTGTTACTATACTTCCACCTGCAGCTCAACAGGGAAACACAAAGAGGGAATTTGATGCTAAAGAGACTGTAAATGTGTCAGATATCCACTTGATATGACTAACTCAGACTGCTGAAGCCTCTTATAAGCTTCACATCAACTTTTAAATGACTGTGTGGACACACTGTGGATTTTGGCCTCCATCACTTCCATTGAAAACACATTTGAAGGATCTTTTAATATCCAGTATGAACAGGAGGAATGATTACAGCGAGGAAAACCTCTTTTCTACTGCTTTACTTGCTATTTTAAGACAGACTTAAAACATTATAAACATATCCATTAAAATCCATACTGTGCTGCTTTCTCATCACTTTCCCATCATAATTCCTGCTGTTCAGCTGAACACTGTTGTGTATTTAAATGTTTTGGATATCAAGAGAACTAAAACCCTCCCCCTTCAATTAATGCCACATGAACTCCAATCACAGTGATCAGCTCTTCTGTCTCTTCCTGACCTTTTAAAAGACCAAACTATTGATCTATTTATCGAGAAGATAATCTGCAATTAGTTACTGCCTCACTTATAACTGAAACTAACGCACTTTGTTGATTCAAGGCTAAAGCTCGTGAACTGCAGCTCTCTCTCTCTCTCTCTCTCTCTCTCTCTTCATTTCTCTTGTCTGACATTAAGAAGTGCGGTTTTGTGCGGATGACTTGCTTACATGCTTATCACCAACAGCCATATAAACACACATGAAAAGACGACGTGACAAACAGACCGAGCTGTCAGCTGCAGATAAGGAGGAGAGAGAGAGAAAGGAGTCCACAGAACAGATTATGTTTTATTGAACACAGTTTCCTCCCTCGAACATCCAAACCAATGTGAGCAATCTGCAGTCAAAGACTTGCCTGATAAGACCTGATATTTTAAATGTATATGTATTTATGGGGCTGAATGTTGGAATATTGTCAACACAGATCTAAAACTTGGCTTCCTGCACTGTTACATCCAACAAAAATGTCCTCTTTCAACTTCCCTGCAGACTAGTTTGTGTGTAGACCTGCAGCCTGTGAACAGACTCCAAGTCCCATCATGCAACGTTAATACGGACCGCAGCCGTGGGAGGAAATATGGATGAGTTAACGCCGCACTGCGATGCTGTCACACATAATAAAAGGACGGTGGGGGGGAGAAGCAGAGGAGGGTTTGGATATATGAAACACCTTTTGGAAACACATTTTATGTGTCAGAACCGAGAAGAGAAGAGGAGACACGGACTCGCTTTTGTTCAAATAAAGTGTCATTAAACTACAGAGATAAAGAAAGAGAGAAAAACGCCTGACAGACACAAGAATTTAACACGTCATACCTCTAAAAAATGTAGTTACAAGATACACTGTCTCCTCCGAGCTTCATTAAAATTGTACGACAGCAGCAGTTAAGATCTTTAAAAGTTTGCACTGAGACCTGAACATGACACAAAATAATATATATATATATATAATATATGAGTTCCACATCTGTCATGAAAATTGCAGCACAAGTGTCTGCTTTCATACTTTTGTTTAAGAGCAAAGAGAAAATACTGAGATGAGTCATCCTGTCACTGGTTTTCTCAAAAGAAATAAATAATAAATGAAATCATTTCATTTTTTTTAAAACCTGCATTCACAACACGGACATATCATCACCTTTTAAGTTGATATGTTGAACAAACAGTTGCTTTATTTCCACATCCAGCAGTTACGGAGCAACATAATCATTCATCTGGTGAATCTAAGTCCAATATTCACTCTCTTTTAGCTCTGTTTTTACTCTCTACCAACTCCTGAGGGAAATATCTGGCTCTTTAGCTGCTAAATGCTCCACTATGTTCACCAGCTAGTCTACAGCTAACTGTGTCTGTTTGGTGCTGAGCAGGTAGTGTACGGTGGCTTTTTAGAGCTTTTTCTCTGAAAACAACACTATAAGAGCGCTGAGAGTGAAGCAGAACAGTAAAGTTGCAGCCGGACAGATAAACAACGAGCTGAAACTCGTTATAAAGCTCCGTAAAGCCGAGAGGAGCTGCAGAGTCTCTGATAGTTCTCTGTAGGTTCATCACTACGAGCCTCACCTCTGACATTAACCAGTAATTTCATACATTGCCGTTTTAAGTGTTGGACAGTTGGTTGCACAAAAAACAAGATATTTGAAGACATATTTAGCTCTGGGATGCACATTTCCACTATTTTCTGGCTACAGACTAAATAATTCATCAAAAAATAACAGACATCCTTCAGATAATCATCCAAACACGGAGCAGAAATAAAGAGAACAGGCTGGACTTCACTTACCCACTCAGACTCACTCAAGAGTCTACAAAAGGAAACCATTCATTTGAAAAATGTCACGACCATCAGCCAAATTGTTTTCACTTTCCAGAAAACTCATCTGAAAGTGAAGTTCACGAGTCGACAGGCTGTCATCACGACGCCGGAGGTGCGACACTAAAACACCATCTGCCTCCTCAGAGTCACTGAATCTCTTCTAGCGCATCTGGCTTTTTTTTCTGCACAGCATCGTAAGTGTAAAGTGTTTTAACACGAGTTCTGACTCCCCCGAGAGTCGTCCGATGCCCTCGTCTACTCGCCTCCTTTTTTCCTCGCTTGTATTTCACCTTCATCTCCTCACGCTGTTCACAAATCACTCCCACTCACGGCTTTGTGCAATCTCCAGCGAGGTCGAATGTGGTTAAAAAAAACCTGTTTGAAAACAACACATTCGCCAGGTTGCAGGAAGAAGTCACGGTCGCTCAGGTGAGAAACAGCACAACCGTTTTTATAAAGAACACAATAAACCTTCCTCCAGGGTCGACTGATGATGATGACCACCACCACTCAGACCAGTACAAAAGCCCTTCAGTGCCAAGAATAGCTGAACAAAGATAAGAGTCTCTTCTGCCAGCTGGTCCTGAAGCTCTGCTCACACACACACACACACACACACACACACACACACACACACACACCAGGGCTTCGGGACAGAAACCAAACAAATCATCTCAAAACAACGAGAAAACGACATCAAATATCGGAACGAAACCACCGAATCACAAAGTTAATTATCATTCTGTTTGACTGATAATCACTTCCTGCCACACTGTGAGAAATATCAAGATGTGAGAGAGTTTATCCATCTACCCGATCCTCAGAAAAACCACCCAACACTAAGAGAAACAAGCTCTGCGGTAAATGTTTCTGACTGATCACATCTTGATGAAGTGAAGCAGCAGAGCAACGTGACAGCTGTTGATTCTGTCCTTCAACCAAAGGACCAGAAGAAGAACTCTAACTGAAGAGCTCTCAGGCAGAATAATGATAAAGTTCACATCTTATACAACTTTATTCCTTTTTTTTTGTGTGTAAAGATTCTCGGCGCGTCGCTCGCTCGCTCCCTCGCTCCCTCGCTGTGATTTCTGACTTGCTCCGCGCGGCTGCCGGCATCAGATGTCAGTATTCGGGATTATCTGTCTCCTTTTACCTTCTTCTTTTGTTCATGAAGGAGCCGATCGACTTAACATCCTGCTTTCAGCAGCCTTTAAACAACGCTGCTGTTTTCACTTCGTCTGGTTTTTAAACGTTCGACAAACCTGCATTTCTCAATTTCATCTGGTGTAAAAGACTTGTTCTTTTTAACTGTTTGGTACTGAAATAAATTCTATAAACTAACATATATATAGATGTTTAAAACGCCTCCTGCTTCCACATCACACTGGTTCATGATTGATTGACATAAATACTTAAACGCTTTAACTAAGTGACATCAAGCTAAAGTCCAACAGGACCGAACAAAGTCAGTAGTTTTTGTTTTTTTTCTACATTATAAATGGTTTTTTTTTACCTGCATGAGCTCCTGTTTCTCCTTCTCCCCGGAGCTGATGGCGTCTCGGATGGAGCGCACCTCGCTGAGGATGGCCTGCGCCTCCTGCAGCTTGTAGCCGTACGGGCTGTTGGACACCTTCTGGTCGATCCTGGAGGTCAGGAGGAAGAGGAGGAAGAAGAGGAGGAGGTCAGTGTTAATATAATTCACTCATTCACTGCTCTGGAAATTTAAAAAAAAAAAACAAGTTGTAATTAGCAGCTTTTTTCATGTTTAAACAGGGAACTTGAGTCAGCTGAATAGATTCTACTTTACAGCAACACCGTGACTCATTTTCATACAGTTACACCTATTGATAAGTGAAAGCTGCCCGCCGTAAACACACAACCGCAGTCACAGGAAGGTAGAACGACTCGCTGGAGGGCACTCAGACGGCAGATGGTGGAGCAGCATTACTCATTCACTTTCATCACACACACGCTTTCCAAACTGAGACTGAGATAGTTTACTCATACTGTCGGATTTAAATCCTCATGTTGATTTTATATTGTAATTTCTCCAGATAACGTCCTTGTGTGACTTTGACGCATTGGAGGGTTTTTTTGCTAATTAAAGAATTACAAGGAAACTGAATAAAGTAGATAAAAAAAAGGTGATGCAAGGTCAAAGTATAATTTTATCAACACCTGCAACAGCAGCATTAAGATCAGCAGGTTTGCAAGGTCTTTTTTTTTTTTCTCCTCTCTAATCAATCGATACGCTCCCTGATGCCACTGACTTGCAGAAGAGTTGAGCTGATCAATCAAAGTAGCTGATGTAGTTATTGATTGGCTGACTCCAGATAATTTAAAGCCAGCAAATCAAAAACCTGTTTATATATTAAAGCCAAGTTTGTATCTTCTTCTAACTGGCTTCTATACACAGGAAACAGTTAAACTGAGATCTTCAAAATAAGACAGAAACCTGTTTTACTGTTGACGAGTTGAGACTCAGACGTGGTCAAATTACTGTTTTATTCACGTTCGGGTGTCTGATGACAGAAAAAGGAAAAATACGTCATTAAGAACGACTACTTTGTGAGAACGGCTGTATTAGAGCGGTGCAGACGTTCACGTAGAGCAGGAAGTGACAGACGTTTTAACCGAGGCCCGACCGATATTATCAGCTGATGATCTTATACATAATACAGAATATATACATAAATGATCCTTCACATGTGGTTATCAAACCCTTGTGACAAAGATTTTACAGTTTAATAATTAACTTTACTGTATAAAATGACACTGAAACATTAAACTTCACTTCACTGGGAATTTCATAATAAAAAATGCTGATACCAATCTATCTGTGAGAGGCCGATACATCAGCTGACCGACACATCAGCTGACCGATACATCAGCTGATCGATATATCAGCTGACGATATATCAGCGTATTGCGTTTGTCTTGTTTCTTAGGGCCTTTCACCTCAACTTCACTTGTGAAAGTCGTTTTTTCACGTGAACTCTGGACTTTTGTTTATCAAACAAAGGTCAAAACTAATCTTAAAAACATCAGTTTTCATATTTAATCTGTCGACAGCTGCATTGATTAAAATACCTCAATAAGTAACAATAAGTGTGTGTGTTCTGTAAAAAGGACCAGAAAAACTGTGTAGACGAGCCGTTAGCGAACCAGATCGAATGTTTGTTCTACTCTTAACTTCCAGGTAACACACACACACACACACACACACACACACACACACACACACACACACACACACACACACACACACACACACACACACACACACACACACACACACACACACACACACACACACACACACACACACACACACACACACACGTGAGATCCTGTTTTCGGTTGTGGGGCTCAGACTGGGAAGACCCAGCTGCTCCGGGAGAAGAGACGCTGCAGGAAACAGCCATGAGAGGCAGCAGCAGCAGCAGCTATGTAAACCCTGTCATCAGCAAGTCATGCATGCATCAGAATAACAGGTCCTTCCACATTCTTCAGAGAGGGAAGAGGGGGGGAGGGAGGTTCGGACACACAGAGAGAGAGAGAGAGAGAGAGAGAGAGAGAGAGAGAGAGAGAGAGAAAACAAGGCACAGAGAGAATGAGGAAGTGAGGGAGGGAGGGTGAGAGGCACTTGTCTGTAACAGGCAGAGAGAACAAGTAATCCTCTCTAAGTCTTTCTCAAACACGGACTTAGGCTGAGTGAAAACGGCAATATGAACCTTTTTATACTTAAAACAACAACAACCAACAGAGACGTTTAACAGATACTGACCGTGGCTGAAACACGTCAGCTAGAAACCGTCATGTGATCTGAGTAGTTCATTGGAGATTATAAATTTGGGGGAAAAGTGTCTGAGCTCCTCCTCCTCCTCCTGCTTTGGTAAAATAATAAATCCATCTGTGGGTTGATGGGTGACCTCTGACCTCAAATGTAAAAATACTCACACAGGTTTCTGGAATTCACACTTATTTTGGGGGGATATTGAAAAAAGCAGGTAACAACATACAAGGAGGGACACAAAAATCTAAGAGATTGTTAAAAAAAACTGTTATTATAAATAGTTATTTCAATAGTAGCTTTCTAATCCTCTCATAGCCGTACGCTAACTCCAAATAAATACAATAACTATATCCTCCTCTCATGCTATCGATGGCTTCCAGGAATTTTTGAGTCGCCCCTCGTATCGACCAAATATTTGTCTCCTAAAAGAGTTCAGTGATTAAATACTGCACATCCATGAAACTGAGGGGGAACCAATTAAAGCAGAGGTTAAGATATAGTCATATTTTGAGGGGGACATCTGTAAATGTTCCAATTAACTTCAGTTTCCCGAACTGTTGCTACAAAGTTGGAAGCACAATATTGTCTATTAACAGTAGTTTGAAACCTATTTAACCTGCGACTCCTATGAACGAAGCAACGTTGTGACCAGTTCAATCAAAAAAAGATGTTTTAAAGTCCCGAAGAAAGAAAATGATCCAATAATTCACTAGAAAAATGTTTTTTTTCTGCCTTAGTACAGCTTTAATCATCTTGTGACCCCTCTGATCCATCGTACAACCCTCTGTGAGGGTCTTGACCCCCCGTGTTGAGGAAACACTGGTCTAAACTATCATTGTGTGTTGTAGCTTTAAAGATTTGCTCCTGACCAAAAGCATATATATGTGTCCACATACGTTTGGCCGCACAGTGCAGCTCTAATCATAAGTTAAACATGTCGTCTCTTTATGTGAGAAAACATCATAAAACACTCTCTCCTGCTCGGCAGCATTCAGTGAAATCTTATCAGGAGCTGAGTGTCGGGCTGCATTCCTGTCTAAGCCTATTTGTATTTCTGCAAACAGCGATTGGTTGTCGGACGCCGTCTGATGACTGTAACAGGAGAGGGGAAAGTCGCGGAGGAATGCCGTCCGACCGCTCTGCCTCAGCTACTCTTTAATCCTCCTGACACTCTCCACTCTGCTGCGTGAGACAAGACAAACAGACCGGACATTCCTGTTCGATCCGACGGCCGACCCACAGCGGAGAGGAGAGGCGCGTCGCTCGCTCTCTCTCTCTCTCTCTCTCTCTCTCTCTCTCTCTCTCTTTGGAAAAACAAAACAAACAGGAATCGGTCTGACATGAAGAACAGATTCTCTTTCAAATCCACATTCCTGACCGATGTCTCCTCTTAGTACACCTTGCTTCACATATCTGAAAAGGTGTAGAAGTAGGTCAGAGAGAGACGGGGTGTTTCCCTTCATATCCACATTCTTCAGCTGTTGTCCCTTTGTCGCTTTTATGGAGTTGATGGTGTTTAATGATCGGATGGAATGTGTGATAATGCTGAGCCAATAAACGCTGTGATAAGCAGCTGTTTATTGTGCTTTTAAAAGGTTTTGACCACACGCTGTTAAAAGAGGGCAAATTCCAACGACGAGTAGAAGACGTTCGTCTCTACTGTGTGAAAAATCTCTCTGTGATGCCCGAGCGATCACGTCACCGATAAAGGTGAAAGATGAGAGCTGAGCAGGGATTTGGAGGGGGAAATAAAACAACAATAAAAAAACTCAATGAGAGAAAGTAGGAGACGATCCACGTTCACACTGAAACACCTGAGCAACAAGAAACAACGTCTGCTGGAGCCGTCCAGTAGCTGTAACACATCTTCATGCATGTTATTAACGCCTCTGCCCAGTAACGACCCAGCCAGCCCACCCTGACCTCCTGGAACAGCCGACACCAGTCTCATATTTTACCTGGAAAAATGAGTGTGTCCTCTCCTGTCTGCCGCCGACAGAGCTGTCGGACAAAAAGAGTCGATCGGGAGGTTGTAACAGCGTCCAGTTCAAAAGTATTTCAGTCAACTTTCAGCCACAGTTATGTGTCACGCTGTCATCCTGCGTTATTCGCCACCGATGTGCCGTCAAGCCGTAATTCGACTGACAAAAAGCGAGTCGACTGATGCGTCGAATCATCCTGTAGCCGTACGCTAACACCAAATAAATACAATAACTACATCCTACTCTCTTAAAAGAGTTCAGTGATTAAGTATTGCACATCCATGAAACTGAGGGGGAAACCATTAAAGCAGAGGTTAAGATATGGTCATATTTTGGGGGGAACATCTGTAAATGTTCTAATTTGTCCAAACTAAACAGATGAAAGAAGAAAGATGATCAACAAGCTTTACTGACTTCTTCTCTTTGTTGTAGTTTTACTCATCTTCCAGTGACACTTGTGTTTTGTTCTTCTTCACTGTTAAACGTCTGTTACAGCACAACGAAACAAGCTAGCAAAGCTTTAAACACCAGCCTACTGATGTCTTTGCATTAAATAAAATGAACTTCAGTTTCCCGAACTGTTGCCACAAAGTTGGAAGCACGATATTGTCTATTAACAGTAGTTTAAAGCCTTTTTAACCTGCGACTCCTATCAATGAAGCAACGTTGTGACCAGTTCAATCAGAAAAGATGGTTTTTTTTCTGCCTTAGTACAGCTTTAATCATCTTGTGACCCCTCTGATCCGTCGTACAACCCTTTGTGACCTTTCTGACCCCCCGTGTTGGGGAAACACTGGTCTAAAATATGATTGTCATTGTGACAAAAAGCGAGTTGACTGATGCATCCGCAGCCTTAAAATCATACTTGTAGTTGTTGTTCTTATTGACGCCTGTTTTCTGACGATAAATAAGAAGTTAATGACGTTTAAAATGATGGATTATAGAGAGTTATTGACACACAGTCACCTCTGTAACCTTCTGTCATTACTGGTCATGATGGTTGGTGTTGCCAAACCACCGTCACTCTTTGAACGGGTGGGAAGTGTTTCAGCACATCTCAAGCTTTAAAAGCTTAAAGACTCCACAAGAGGCTCAGGAAAGAGATTTTTTAAAGCTTTTTCTTCTCCTTCTTTGAACACAATGTTCTATCCAAATACTATGTATATGTTCCCTGAACCTCTGTCCCCACCCTCAGAGTGTTTGTTTGTTTGTGTTTGCTTGTTTGTTTGTTGTTGTTGTTGTTGCTTTGTTTTGTTCTCATGTGTGTTGCACGTTGGGCTCGGCGTATTTTGATCGAGCTGTGATGTTTATTTGTGTCGTGTCGTGGCGTCCTGCAGCGTGAGGATCAAATCCCTGACCGGGCTGTAAACAAACACACCCGTCAGAGTGCCCTTCAGCGAGGATTCAACCGGGAAAAAAGGGCTGGAAAGCTTCCAGAAGCCAGAAGACGAGAGCGCACATATGAACCACAAAGACAAAGGTAAAACAGACGGAGAGGCGTGAGGACGTCACCGCTTACTCTTTGAGCGTCTCGAAGCCTTGTTCTTTGTACAGCAGCTCCTGCTTCATGCAGGCCAGGTCCCGCTTCAGCTTATTCACCTGAGACGCAGACAGACGGGAGAGGGAGGAAGGAAAATACAGATAAACGGTTAAGAGTTTCAAATTATTTTAAGATGAAGGGAATGAAGGGAAAAACCAAAACCAGTAATGTGTTCTCTTCCCTGTCTCCCAGCTCCAAACCCATTGGTTCCTACTGATAAATGTTTAAAAAAAAGCTCACAAATAATAGTTTTATTTGTTTTTAAAAGCTCAGTAATTTCCTAGAACAGCTGGTCACTGCAGTTTTTAACCAACGGGAGGAAATAGAGCATTTGTTGGGAACTACTTTCATCGGCGGATGAATCCATATTTGCTGCTCTAGTGAGTATTTCTGTCAGCAGGACGGTGTGTGTGTGTGTGTGTGTGTGTGTGTGTGTGTGTGTGTGTGTGTGTGTGTGTGTGTGTGTGTGTGTGTGTCAACATGTCACTCAGCCCATCAGTGTGACTCGCTGACGTGTTTTTAATAGTTCTTGGACAACAATGCATCTCTATGACACAGAAGAAGAAGAAGATGTTATCATAATACTTGTTAATGCATCGACTCATTGCTGGTTTTGGTCTTTTAATGAGATTTGTTGACAATAAGTAAAATATTAAAAAAAAATAATCAAAAATATCACCAAACTTATCCTAAAAGTTGAAACTCCAACATGTTGAGAAATGCAAAGTTTCAAAGTCTTATAAGAAGTAAAGTTGAAACAATTAGTTGAAAAAATAATATGCATCCATTTTTATAACTGATTAATAATAAAGTCTTTTGTTAATGAAAAATGCCAAACAATATGATTGAAGATGGGCTCTGGGAAACACGATGGGTATTTTTCACCAAATGAAAACTTGATTAATGGAAAATTATTTTGTTTCAAATAATCGTTTAGTTTACAGATTTACAAATGACTCCATGATGAAAACAGTGATTATCTGCAAGAAACGTTTATGTTTAGAAGATCAGACGACATAAAGGACACGTTCACAGTTTTTCCAAGTCTGTCTTAAAACAGCAGTCAGGTTTCCATAGTAACAGTGAAAGAGGTTTTCCTGGCTGTAATCATTCCTCCTGTTCATACTGGATGTTAAAAGATCCTTCAAATGTGTTTTCAATGGAAGTGATGGAGGCCAAAATCCACAGTTTGTCCACACAGTCATTTAAAAGTTGATGTGAAGCTTATATGAGGCTTCAGCAGTCTGAGTTATTCATATCAAGTGGATATCTGACACATTTACAGTCTTTTTAGCATCAAATTCCCTCTATGTGTTTTCCTGTTGAGCTGTGGTGGAAGTATAGTAACAAAAAGAGGAACTTTGGCACTAAAAAGACTGTAACGTTGAAAGATATCAACTTGATTTGACTCATTTGGACGCTGAAGCTTCATATTAGCTTCAGGAGGAGGACACTTCCATTATAAGGTCATTATGAAGGGATCTTCTAATAGTCAGTATGAACAGGAGGAATGATTACAGCAAGACAAACAGCTTTAATGTTCATTTGGGCTCCTGACTGTTGGTTTAAGAGAGATTAAAATAGTGAAAATGTCCTCTGAGTGATCCAGATTAAATATTATTTCATGCAGTTCCAGTTTACAACCGTGATAACAGGTTTCGTGGTGGAAACAGGAAGAAGAGGCTCTTACCCGACTTTTAGCTGTGGATATTTCTGCTTTTAGGATATCAGGGTCATACTTGCTGGAAGAGGACGACCTGGAGTTCACTGTAGGAAAGGTGAGACATGAAGAGAAAAGAGACGTCCATTATATCTTATCTATCTATCTTATATCTTTTGCTTTTCACGGCTGTTTTTGTGCTGCACCAGAGATGCTGAACGTCATCTACTGAAGTCTTTGTGGGGAAACATAGCTGTTAAATTAAAGCAATCTCACGAGGAATGTCAAGGTTTAAGAGAAAAAGTACATCTTCACAAAAGAGAAACTCTCAGGGACATTTTTTGTAAGAATCATCTTCTTAACTTCTATCTGAGAAAAGAAATGCAACACAGCTCACAGCTCATCTTCCTTTCCCTTCATTCCTTTAAAGATCAGCCACATCGAGGCGGTTTCTACTCGCTCAGCAACACAAAACTGCGAATCAAAGTTCACCAGAGTTGAATGTATGGATTTACTTTGCTTTCATCAATCACCACAGACGCATTTCTGTCTGAATTTCTGCTGTTGTGACCGAACCCCAACGCTGCTGCCGCCAGTCATCGTGCTTTCCCCTCCCAGTGTCATATGGTCATAAACTCAAGAAGGCATCAGACACACTATCACACCAGTTTTGTCTTTGCTTAAACATATTATGAGTTATCTGTGTGAGACATTGAGGGAAAAATCTGCCAAAACTGATCATTTTTCCTTTTTTCTGTCTCTTTTCTAATCCCTCACTTCCCAAAATGTCCCTAAACATAAAATAAATCATGTTACTCCACGTCCGGGGTTCCTCGGCTACACTTACAGCTGGTCTGCGACGTGGACTTGTCCCTCCACGCGTCGTTGAGCTGCCGGTACTCCTGCTGCGCCAGGCGGAGCCTCTGCTCCTTCACCTGGTAGATCTCCTTCTGGGCGCTGAGCGCGTCGTGGGCCACGGCCAGGTAGTCCCGCAGCATGGCCTCCTGTTCCCGCTGCCACTGGGCCCGCGGGTCCTCCAGCTGGGTGCTCTCTGGAGGAGGAGGAGGAGGAGGAAGAGGAGGATTTAGCCACCAACATGCAGCGACATTTAATGAGACGGTCACAGTGTTTTGTTGTTGTTTTAATCAATAAATGTGTGTTTAGTGTACAGCTTTAAACACGACTCAGCCAATCAGAGGTGAGCGTCAGGAGTTATAGTTACAGACTCGTCTCATTACTTTGATTTATTCCGGTTAATAATCAACAACTTTTAACATTCAGCATAATAACGGTGAAAAGTTTCAATCTAGAGCTGCAACGATTGGTCGATTCATCGTCTAGTCGATCGACAGAAAATTATTTAGCAACTATTAATAATCATTTGTCATTTTTTTAAGGAAAAAAGCCAAAAATTTTGCTGGTTGCAGCTTCTCAAATGTGAGAATTTTTAAGCTTTTTTGTGTTCAGTAAACTGAATATCTTCTAAGATGTTATAATAAGCATTTTTCACTATTTTCTGAGAATTTATAGACAAAACGAATAATCGATCAAATGAGAAAATAATCGTTAGTCGCAGCTCAGTGAGGAACTAAAAATAAAATGAAACACTGTGAAGCCAGTTGAGTACTGCTAAATAATCTCTTCATACTTTTATTCAATAATATATTCACTCTTTAGCTCCATAGAGTCCAGTTTATGTAAAGAAAAACACTAAAATGACTAAAATATCACAAAGTTCTTTAAAAATTTCAACAGAAAACAACAGAAGATGTAAAAACACAGCTGGGTGTGGACAGATGACAGATGACAGATGACAGATGAGAGAGTCAGTAAGAACTCACTGGTGTTGTGGTCGACATAGTACGCTCCGACGACGGGGTCGTACGCCTCCTCCCAGCCGATCGGCAGCTCATCTCCGATGCAGTCAGCAAACGTTAGAGGCTTCGTCTGTCTGAAGGAAACAGAAAAACAGGAAAAACAGATTCAGAAACAGAATTCAACAAACAACACGGACCTCATCGGTCACCATGTTTGGCCACATGTATGTACTGTACATGTCCTGGTATATAACACATGTATGTACTGTACATGTCCTGGTATATAACACATGTATGTACTGTACATGTCCTGGTATATAACACATGCATGTACTGTACATGTCCTGGTATATAACACATGCATGTACTGTACATGTCCTGGTATATAACACATGTATGTACTGTACATGTCCTGGTATATAACACATGTATGTACTGTACATGTCCTGGTATATAACACATGTATGTACTGTACATGTCCTGGTATATAACACATGTATGCAAACACCTTTGTGTATAAAACAGCAGAAAATAGTGAAAAATGCCCAATGTGCCCTCTTCAGACGTCTCGTTTGTCTGACTGACGTCCAGATATTCATTTTACTTTCATGTTTGACAAAGAAAAGCATCACATCCTCACATCTGAGAAGCTGGAAACAGCAAATATCTGGAATTTTTGATCATCATTCAACTATCAGATTAGCTGCAAATAAACTTTCTTTTGACCGACTTGTCAATTAATCAGCTTAATGTTTGCTGCTCGTCCTCAACTGTCAGAAAATAGTGACAAACGCCTGTTATAATTTCCCACAGCTCAAGAGGATGTATTCAGATTGCTTGTTTTTTGTTTGTTTGTTTTTTTTAATTAATTTTCAACAACATAATACATCACGAGGACCTACGATTAAGACAAGACACACCAAAAACCTACTGACACAAGAACAAACACAAATACAGAAGGAAAAAAACAAAACAAAAACACAAAGAAACAAATAAAAATCTGCAGTATTCACAACCTGGTGCATTTATAAAATGCTGTTTGTATGTATTAAACCGTTATATTCGTTACCCCCATACTTATAACTCTTGACCATTCCTCTTTCAAGTATATTGCTACTGGTGACCAGTCCATTACAAACTCCTCCAGAGTGCCTCCCAACACATATGAAAGCTCTTCGTCCAGCTGTTTTTGTAATATTGTGAGTGTTGCCTGTTCCTGTGCTTGCATTCATAACTAGTATCTAACCCCAACATAAAGTGATTTATTTCCCAAATATTTTCTTTATCTCATTTTGGACTGAGAGCCAAAAAATTGCAATTTTAGGGCACAACTACATAAGATGACTACATGTAACGAGGCTGTTTTTACATTTCAAACATAACTGGGAGCACTTAGGATCATATTTACAATGAATAGCTGGGGTTACATGTAGTCTGTGGATTATCTTATATTGGGTCTCATAGGATTTGTTACAGCCTGTGATTTTCTTTGTGTTCATTAATATGTTTTACTGTTGAAAGTAGGGATGTTAACAAACATTTGGTCATAAATATAACTCATAACTTTCCTCTTTAAAGAAGAAGTGCTTCAGTTTGCTGTCATATAATAAAGAAAAGAATCAAATCTTCATGTGTGAGAAGCTGGAACCTGTTTGTCATTTGTGTCTGAAAAGTGATTATCAGAATAGTTGCAGATTAATTTTCTAATTAATTAATGATCAGAATAATTCAATATGAGTTCAATATGACTGTAATGATCAAGAGAGAGACATCTGTCGTCTGAGAGAACATGACACAACTGGAGGTTAATTTACAGTAAAAATATCACATGAAAGACGAGTAAAACTCTAAAAAATACAAACACGTTTGAAATCTGAACACAAACTTTCTCACATTTAATAAAACATTTAAAGTGTTTGTGAGAGAAACGACGTAAACCTGATCCTGGTTCTTACAATACTGACACTTTTTACCCCACATGTATAATAAATAAATAATAAAAAGTAAAAACATATGATAAAAATGTATAATAGCTACAGTATGTAGGGTAAAATGTATGACATATGCTGTTAAACCAGCTTCTTATGATTCATACAAGAGTTTGCTCTGTAGCTCTTATGTCACTATTTATCATGAGCTCTATTTAATTAATGTATTTCTGGTAATGATATGTTAGGATTCATTTTAAATAGTAGCGACAGGGGTCACAAATTAGCCTCGGCTAGGAATCCTATATGCAACACATCTGTTTCATGTGTGTTTTGCATCGTCTCTGACAAATAAACTAATAAAAATATAAAAATAAAAAGCTCAAACTGCTGCCACTTAAAGGTCATTTATATACTTTCTGCATGACTTTCAGGATGAACTTTAAAGTGAGATTATACATGATGAAGAGATATAAGCGATACTTCACCTACAAGTCCTAACAATGAAAACTAATTAACAGAAAATTAATCGCCAACTACTTTGATAATCGATTAATCGTTCTGAGTCGTCAAATTCTCTCATTCAGGCTTATTTTACGTTGCGTTTTTCACCATTTTCTGACATTTTATAGCCCAAACAACTGATCAATTAATCAATAAGTAATAAGTAATCATTAGTTGTGGCCCTACAATGATCCTCTACTTACAGAAACCTGTGATCAGCCTTCTACAACATGTCAGATCCAGATTAATCCAGAATACTGACTAATAACGCTGAAACATGGATTTAATCCGGCTCACTGTGTTGGTCTGAGAGCAGTTTTGTGAGCAGGAGGAGGTAGAGTGTGTGTAAGTGGAGAAGGGGGGGGGGGGGGGGGGTAGTCTGGTGTTTCACTGAGTCCTCTATTCACCTCTGAGGGTGGAGGGGGGTAAGGGGGGGGGGGGGGGGGTTGGGTGTCCCTCTAGCCGGCCACAATAGGAGGAAACCGGCCTGTAGCATTCCACAAGCAGCGCTGACGCATCGCCTGGAGGTTTCTGGGGCAACCCTCGGCCTTACAGCGAGTTCACCGCAGCCTCCATGGTGAATTTAGACACTTGTACTTTTTCTTTTTTGACATAACTGAGTGTTTTTATGACCCACAGATGTTACAGTCTGGATTGTTAATGATGTTGCTGTCGAGGTTCTTATGCAAGTGTGGTTAAAGTCGTGTGATACAAAGTCGGATAGTCGTGTTTCTGTAAAATGCTCTGTGAGTAGAATCACATAAATATCATCTTCAGAACTTTTATTATTGCTTGAAGTTGTTTTTACATCTGCTGGTGATCAAAAACTCATTATGGCTGCAACAACGTGCTGCATATAACTACACATTTCCAATTTTAGACTCCATATTACAAACTCCAGTCATACACAATAAACACCGCGCTGCTCGTTGCAGCTTTTATTTGCACTTAATTTAAAAAGGAAATATCAAATATATGCTGCTTTGATCTGTTTTTAACTGATTTGTTTGTTTGGTTGTTGTGTGCATATATATATATATATATTTATTTTTTGCAGTATATTTTTTATTATTATTATTTTCCATTTCGTCAAACTATAGATACTATAAGCAATGGAGTCCACATATTTCATCATCCTTCCCATCCCACACCACAAAAACAAACATACAAACAGACAGACTACAGACGCTCTGTTCTGATTGGCCAATTTCAGTCACCTGACCCTCGGCGGACTCTTGAGCCCACGTAAACAAACTATAGCGGCAGCAGCAGTAACGTCTCCCTGCGTACAGACATGAGACGCACGTTTTCTAGGTAGAAGTACAGTAGAAGAACAGTTTCATCGTGTTTGTCTTGTTTACGTTACACAACGAGCCAAACTGACCACCAATTAACCTTTTTAGTGAGTAATTTCTGTTTCATTCTTTCCAAACTTCACTCAGTAGTTTGATGTCAGAAACCTGATTTATTTTATTGACATTTTAGACGTTTCCAGTGAGACATTATTGAGTTTATATGGTGACTTTCCTGTCGTAAACATCACTGTTGCTGCTCTAGAAACAATGTTTTGTTATATTTAAAATATAAATCAATTCTAATCTTGTACTGATAAATGAGTCCCTACAGCTGACTAGTGGCTACACACTGACTGAAATCTGTTCCCTATAAGTCTTGTATAAATGTTATTTTGGGTTAGGGGTTAGGGGTTAGGGGTTAGGGGTTAGGGTTAGGGTTAGGGTTTAGGGTTAGGGTTAGGGTTAGGGGTTAGGGGTTAGGGGTTAGGGGTTAGGGGTTAGGGGTTAGGGTTAGGGTTAGGGTTAGGGTTAGGGTTAGGGTTAGGGTTAGGGCCAGGGATAGGGTTAGGGGTTAGGGTTAGGGGTTAGGGGTTAGGGTTAGGGGTTAGGGGTTAGGGGTTAGGGTTAGGGTTAGGGGTTAGGGGTTAGGGTTAGGGGTTAGGGTTAGGGTTAGGGGTTAGGGGTTAGGGTTAGGGGTTAGGGGTTAGGGGTTAGGGGTTAGGGGTTAGGGTTAGGGTTAGGGGTTAGGGTTAGGGTTAGGGTTAGGGGTTAGGGTTGGGGTTAGGGTTGGGGTTAGGGTTGGGGTTAGGGGTTAGGATTAGGGGTTAGGGGTTAGGGGTTAGGATTAGGGGTTAGGGCCAGGGTTAGGGGTTAGGGTTTATGTGACCACTCATGAAAATGTGATGGATTACTTGAGGACACAGTGTTTACTGCATCAGTGAGCACATTTGTTTCACTTTTCTTCTTGCTAATGTCTGAGTGTGCTGTGAAAAACTACTTAAAAAGTTGTTTTTTTTTTAAATAAATATTGTCATAATAATGATCTAAAATGATGTGAGAACGAAAGTTTTTAGTCAAACAACATCAAATTTTCCCCAAACCACAGCACCTAGGCCCTCCAGACACCAAAACATCTGTTTAGTATTTATATTCCACAAAAAGAGTCAAAAAAGTATAAATTTTGTATGAAACTCATCACACTAACAGTAGAAAAACACTAAACCTTACTGCCAATAAAGTAAACAAGCAATTTTATAATAATATGGCAATTAAACACATCATTCCCCCATTAACAACAAAAACAAATTAAAGTAAAACCCACTTCTACTTGGTTTCACCCTGAGACACAACAAACAGCAGAGTAAAAACAAGCGAGACTCTTCTCGGCTCTTTTCTTGTGTTTTTGTGACTGCAGACAAACACAGAGCCGCGACTCGCTGCTGAAGGGAGAAACTGAACTGGGTCCTTTTTCAGCTGATGAATAATGAAAGGGGCCCAGAGAAGACCCCCTCAGCTCGGCTCTAAATTTAGCTCAGGAAAACAGGGGAGGCTTCTGCCAACGGCTGATCCCAGAAAAAGTCGGCCGGTTGGCTGGCTTGGTTATCCACATCCCATTATTTGATTCCTCTCTCTCTCCTCTCACCCGCTAAATCCCTTTTCCCTCTAATCGCCGAGCCGAGGGGAGTCGCTGACCTAAACTCGTCGCTCTTCGTCACAGTTTCCCCTCAGGAGCGAAGGACCGGCTAGCGGCGGCGGCGGCGGCCCTGCCTCCATTTCACTCCATGTCAGTCATTCAATAGCCACTTGTAGTGCGTCTCACATGCTTCACCGCTTTAGAGCTCAAACTGCCTGCGACGGCTGCAGGAGCCGGCAATATGGACAAAAACTGTTGTCATGGTAATAATAAAGAAATACCTTGATGGGCTGAAAATACTCCTTCTGGTTTATTTTGGTTTAAGCTTTTTTTCCCTCCCAGTTTTTCAAACTAGAGCTGCAACTATTAGTCAATTAATCTAGTTGATCACCATTCACTGGCAACTATTCTGATGATCAATTAGTCACTTTCACAATCTTTCTCTTTAGGTTTTAGATCGTTGGATTGTCTTCAAATGTAAGCAGTTTATTACATAAGAGGCCAAATAAACCAGAAATATTCACATTTGGAATCTTAAAAAAATGACTCAAAACGCTTATTTAATTATCAAAATGGTTGGCAATTAATTTGCTCCTAATCAACTAATCAATTAATCTTTGCAGCTCTAATTTGATGACTTTAGGGCTAACGATTATTTTCACAATTGGTTCATCTGGTTACAGATCAAACAATCAGTTAAAAGTGTTTGTCAGATCGATCGATAATGAAGATAACAGTTGCTAAATATCAAATATCTGAGATCGCTTTCAGTCATAACGGACGACGTTGTTTCAGTTTGTTGTCACATTGATCTGTGTTGACTGATGGCAGGCTGCTGGTTGACCAGTCCGAGCACGTTGCTCATTCTGGTTTCCACAGCAGGTTAGTCAAGTGTTGAACTGGTGAAAACATACACATGCACACAGATTGAAACTGGTGACACCTGTAGGATCTTTCTGATGTCAGAGACGAATACGTCCTACAGCCAGGATTACAGCTGCAACGATTGGTTGATTAATCTGTAAATCGACTGACAGAAACTTAATAGGCAAATAATTTGCTAACCATTATTAAAATAGTTATTTTTGAAGAAAAAACTGGTTCCAGCCTCTTAACTGTGAGGATTTGATGCTTTTCTTTGTCATATATGAGAGTAAACAGTTGAATAAAACCAGCAGTTTTATTCAACTGACTGAACAGTTATTTATTTTAATCTAGTATTTTCATTAATCCTTCGGTGTATAAAATGTCAGAAAAATATCGATCACTGTTTCCCAAAGCTGAAGCCGACGTCCTCAAATGTCTTTGTTTTGTCCACAACCCAAAAATATTCAGTTTACTGTCATAGAGACTAAAGAAACCACAAAATATTCACATTTAAGAAGCTGAAATAGACAGAAAAGACAATAATATTAGTCAATTAAGTGATAAAACAATAGGCACATTAATCGACAATGAAAATAATCATTTGCAGAGTTTTGTTGTTTTTTTTTAATTGGTACAGCCAGTTTTTCTGCTGCAAATAAGCCACATTACTGATAATAAACGGACTTTTAAATGTGGATGTCCAGAGTGTGTAACTCTGCTTTATATAACTGCTAAACCTACCAATTAATAAGTGAAGGGTTTCACCGGGAGAGTTATCGTGTCACATGATGGTCTGCATGGTTTTTAAGAGGCTTATCTGAGAAGTCTGGGAGGAAAACGCTGAATTCTTGTGATGCTCAGTCATCAAAGAGGTCAGAAAATTAATTTGCAAGATATCAATACCGGCCTTTAAAACCTGATATCAGTCAAAGCCGAGTACACACACCTCCCCAGGTTTCCCCCATTCCAAGGTAAACAACCGGGCCCCGGGGCCCCGGCGCTCTAATGCAAACTGACGCATGACTGACTAAAGCGTGCAGCAGAGTGCAAACACACAGGGAGGCGAGCTGCATATCTGAACGGTGAGTCAGACGGCAAACGCAGAGAAAACGCTCGTGTGTGTATAAATTCCTCAAGTCCGGTTATAAAGGCTTCAAACTACGTTTCATAGCCGCTCAAGGTCCGACAGTAAAAGCAGAAGTACGAAACACACACACACACACACACACACACACACTCTCTCTCTCTCTCCGCTGCTCTCCTTTCACCCTCGCTGTGTAATCCTTTGCTGCTTAACTGACGAAAGCATGCAAATAAAATGTGGATTCATCATAAAAAAAATAATAATAATTGCAGCAGAGATCTGCCTCGCTGCACGTTACCCCCCCCCCCGCCCGCCCCGCCCCCTAATACTGGTGCAGGCGTGTTATCTGGCAGATAACATTCCTTTCACCTGACGATATGCGTTCAATGCGTCACTGCTGAAGGGTGGCGAGATGATACTGCACTCTGGAGAGCCTTTTTTCAAACAACATCCTGACATTTTACCCTCTTTTCCTTATTTTTTTTTTTTTTTTTTTGCCCTTTTTTTTTGATTGTAGATTGTTTCTGCAGACACATGAACTGACAATCGTTTTCATTATTGATTATAATTAATTTTGTCAGAAAAATAGTGAAAAATACGTTTGTTGAGGTCACAGTGATGCCTTCAAATGTCTTGTTTTTCGTCTGAATTTTAACGTTTTCCTCAGTATCGAACGAATGACATCTTGTTAAATATTTAGTACTTAAGAACACTTTTAGGTATGTTTGCTAAAGAAAAAAAAAGGTATCTAGTCTATCAAAATAGTTAATATTATAAATAAATCTGAATAACAACATCTGCTGGAGTTTTGAATTGAAGCTTGTACTGATCAACTTCACCCGGTTCGGCTACGACGGTCGGCACACCTGCCTCTACCGGCCGCAGCCTCGCTCGCCGCCGCTCCATCCCAGACGCCACGGTTTCTGCACCATCAAAGACTTTTAGGAACTTTTTAATACCGCAAATAATGCAATTCAATACCTTTTACACAGTCATACTGGTTAAAGAATGACAGAAAACCAGTACTGACACTGAGGCCTACAATCATTTATCAATATGACGTCTGTGTCAGTAGTTCCCAGCTGTATATAATAACTAATTAATTAATTAACATGACCTGGATCCTGATATGTGGCAGGAATTGATCGGCTGGATTAACCAATCACAAAATACCTTCAGTTTTTTTTCTAAAATCTTGAGGATGAGCTTCCTCGCTGCCGTATCTGCAGTAGTGACGTGTTTGCTGCAGGTCTGATGAAAACCAGGTAGTTTATAGATGTAGAACGTCCCACAAACACATAAACATAAAAAAACTCACAGCTAATGTTACTGTCTACAACAGGAAAGAGACAACATTCGTTTGTAGACTTTTGTAAATTAAATTTAAGACTCTGAGGGAACTTTAAAGACCTACAAACACTCTGCTGCTGCTGCTTTAATCACACTGAGCTCAACTTCACTGTCTTCCAACATTTAACTTTGTGCTGTATCATGTCTGTCGTCTGTTAGAGATTAACTACGTCGCTCAAAACAGCTAAGAGGAAAAATATCGACTTGACTAATAAGATATAATTCCTTAAACACTCAGAGTTAAGAGTCCTCGTCGTGTTTTAAAGTGTCGGCATGTACGAAGGCGTGACTGGAATTCGGTCGATCAGAGAGTCAAACTGTCGGTTTTGATAACTTCTTCAATTAATTGTCTCGGCTCTGTTGGTTATTCAAATAAAGACCATCAGATATCTGAGCCCCGAGCAGTTTAAATGAAACACACACACACACAAAGCTGTCAGTGTCAAAATAAAGCTGGCTGTCTTCCTTCATTCCTAAAACCCGATCTGTACTGGGGAGCGTTTGACTGCAGGTCCTGGTATTTCCTTCATGTTCGTCTCCTCGGCTTTTCGTTTCCCCCTCTGAGAGAAACTTCAGCTGTCATCTGCCAACGTTTCTAACTTTTAAAAAAAAAAACAGGAGAATTGTTGAAGGAAGGACGGACGGCGGCTCTGAACCTTGACCTCCTCCTTCACACGCTTGTGATGTAGAGGGGGGGGGTTTAATACGCTCGTGCTTTTCTGTGGTTGACGGCGTTCTTTAAAAACATCAAACGAGGCCAAACAGGCAGAAAAGGTTTTGCTGACGTTATAATCTGAAGCAAACATCACAACACTAGAAAACCTCTTTACATTTCTGGGCCTGTTTAGTTGTTTCGGTTTGTTTTTTTTCTTACTGGTCCGACGCAGATGTTTCCCAGTTATGTCAAACTAAATTTGATGGCGGGAAATATTCCAGCAACCTAAACCGTCTTTTTGTTTCCTCTTTCCAGCACAAGCAGTGAAGTGACGCTTTAATAAAATAAAATAACAGGAAATGCCAACAGAAAATGTTTCTATCTGTGACACACGTGGAAAAAAAAAGACGATCAGGCGACTAATCATCACTACTGTTATCAATTGATCTGTTATATTATATCTATTATATAAAACTTGTTTATCTCGTCTGAACAACAGTTGTTAAAAAGTTCATGATAATAAAAGAAAGAGAAAAAAAGCTACTAATCCTCACATTAGAGAGTCTGGAACCTACAAATTTTGGCGTTTTTATTGGAAAAATTACCCAAACCGATTGATCGATGATTAAAATTGTCATCCTTTGACTTTTGATTGACTTATTGATATAATACAAGTTGGATGTGAGTCAAAAGCTGTGAGTACTGGAGGCCTGATTATGTTTATTAGTCTAATCAATAGAGCTGCAACAATTAGTAGATTAATCAATTAGTCGACAGACGGAAAATTAAACAGCAACGATTCTGATAATTGATTGATCAGTTTAGTTATTTTTAAGCAAAAATGGCAAAAAAAAAGTTTCTCAAATGTGATGATGTAATGCTGTTATTTGTCAAACATCTGAAGACGTCACGTTAGACATTCTGTAGACGAAACGATTCATCGATAATAAGAATGATCGTTAGTTGCAGCTCTACTGATCAGCTGATTGATTGTGGATTTATATGTAATATTTTTAAGCCGACCTGAGACGTGTGAGCGGACCGTGTAGTTTTATGTTTTCTTGTTTTGTAATACTTCAGCAAGTTTCTGATCAGAAACTTGAAGAAAAGACGTCAAATCTAATCAAACAGATCACCGTTAATCAACTAATTTACACGAGGTCAAAGGTACGAACGGGAATCAAAGAGATTTAGAGATAGAAGAAGAAGAAGGTGAAAGCTGCAGAGTAGCTTTTAACTTTTGTGTCATCTCTCCACACAGGAAGGAAAACTGTTCTGTGTCTTAACGCTGCTGCCACGAATAAATAAGTTATTAAAAAAAACTACACTGCAGCAGAGTGTGTGTGTGTGTGTGTGTGTGAGCCAGCCTCTGTTCAGATCCTAGTTAACAGTTTGCAGGGCCTCACGCTGCACTTTGACCCCGTGCACCTTGGCAGGCAGTGAAAGGGATTTCACATGAATCAGGCCTTTGGTTGGCGAGGCTGCGCGCTGCTCCCTCTTCACGCCGCGTGTTTCAAGATTCTGTGTTTTGTTTTTTTTTGGGGGGGGGGGGGGGGGGGGTTTGTTTTTTTAGTTTGGGAGGGTTTCTTCCTTCTCGTTTTCTCTACCGTCATCTTCATCAACAGCCCAAATACTGAGTGCGACCTAAATGAGAGGAATACTACTTCCACCTCGTTGCAATGTTCAGAGCTGATATATATGATTAATCGGAAAGTTCTTCAGTAATCGATTAATCATTTTTGTCAAACATTTACTGGTTTCAGCTTCTTTAATGTGAGGATTTGATGCTTTTCTTCGTCAAACATGACAGTAAACTGAATATCTTTGGCTTTTGGACTGTTAAGGGAAATGAGGGAGCGGGCGCCAAATGAACAGGAAGTGGGTTTTTTGGAAATACGTAGTCTACAGGTTCTCCCTTCTTTATGTTTTTCCCGCCTTTTGTCCCATTAACTTGAATGGATTTTCATCAGATTTGATTTTCCAAAGCCTTACTGTCTACAGTCAACTTTCAGCTGCTGAACTTCATGTGCCGACTCAGACAATACCACCAAACACTCCACTTGCCTTTTTGTCAGGAGGACTGGGAGGACTGGGAGGACTTTGTCTGGGCTAGAGGAACCATTGTGGTGATTGATTTTAGTGCAAATTCTTGGACTGGAGGTTTTTGGGGGCTCTGATCTAAATCTTTTGGTCGGTTCTTATAGACAAAATGATGAATCAAGAAAATAATCAACAGATTAGTTGATAATGAAAAGATTAATTCTTCACTTTAAGGCTGAAACTAAGTTATTTTCATTAGCAGTTAATATTCTGATGTCTATCGATGGATTAGTCCTTCGTAGAGCTGCTTGACAATCGTTTCAGCATCGACATCGTGATGTGTTCATGTGCAACAGTCACTGCAGGACTGTTTCTCAGGTTCTCATCTTCCATGACTAATCTGATATTACATCATTTAGTGACACAGTTACAGGCCCCTAAATCACTAAATACACCCGTCGATCTACGAGTGTTTTCTTTAATCATTTACTTTCAGATTAGAGACGCTGCTTTCAGTAATTATAAACGTTTCCGTGGTGAACTTTCATGTTTATGTACTACGTCTGCTGCCTGCTGCGGCCTCATTCATGCTCCTGATGACCGATGTGGTCTGGACAGATTGTGGCGTGCCGAGTGCACCGATCTCTCTCGTATCATTGTAGAAATAATCGCTGTGTATTTCTTAATATTCTCTGTTGTTAGTTTGTTTAGTTGTCAGTAATTGCAGCAGCAGACTGCAGCTCTACTCTCTTCACCTTTCAGAGAATGTAATTAATAATTCACCACCAACGACCCATCTGCTATTAATCAGAATGTTTATTTTTATTACCTGCTATGTTTGATGTTTAAGGCTTAAATTATAACAAAAAATACCACAATAATATATTGAAATCTTCTAAATGTAAATGCTTTAGCTAATATTCTCTCACCAGCGTGACGTATTTGCGACGTCCTGCTAGCGAGCCGTTTGTGACCGTTACTGCGCTGAGTAGCCACCCAGTGACAGTAACTATAGTAACAGCATGAGAAGATGTGCTATGTTGTGGTCAGCGCTTGGTTCAGCTCGTCATTTGCTAAACGACAGTTTGAAACAAACAATAAAATAAATAATAAATAATTATATATGTAAAATCCCTTTTGTCCCGGGGAATCATCCCAAACACGTTTCCTACCGTCGCCGGGACGACGGGACGCTGTTAGTCTTGAGCTCTGATGAAAATAAATCTGATTGCTGCTCGAGTTTGAGAGTTTGACCATCGTTAGCCGCGCCGGGAGTCCTGATTATCTTCCACCGCGCGGTTAATCATACACCTGAACATCGTTAGAAATGTTAGATTACATGTAAATAACAAGAGTTCAAGTTTATTCTTCCCAAATACCTCTCTACCTGTTCTCTCTCTCTACCTGTTCTCTCTCTACCTGTTCTCTCTCTACCTGTTCTCTCTCTCCACCTGTTCTCTCTCTCCACCTGTTCTCTCTCTCTACCTGTTCTCTCTCTACCTGTTCTCTCTCTACCTGTTCTCTCTCTACCTGTTCTCTCTCTACCTGTTCTCTCTCTACCTGTTCTCTCTCTCCACCTGTTCTCTCTCTCCACCTGTTCTCTCTCTCCACCTGTTCTCTCTCTACCTGTTCTCTCTCTACCTGTTCTCTCTCTCCACCTGTTCTCTCTCTCCACCTGTTCTCTCTCTCCACCTGTTCTCTCTCCACCTGTTCTCTCTCTCCACCTGTTCTCTCTCTCCACCTGTTCTCTCTCTACCTGTTCTCTCTCTCCACCTGTTCTCTCTCTCCACCTGTTCTCTCTCTCCACCTGTTCTCTCTCTACCTGTTCTCTCTCTCTCTACCTGTTCTCTCTCTCCACCTGTTCTCTCTCTCCACCTGTTCTCTCTCCACCTGTTCTCTCTCCACCTGTTCTCTCTCTCTACCTGTTCTCTCTCTCCACCTGTTCTCTCTCCACCTGTTCTCTCTCTCCACCTGTTCTCTCTCCACCTGTTCTCTCTCTCCACCTGTTCTCTCTCCACCTGTTCTCTCTCCACCTGTTCTCTCTCTCCACCTGTTCTGTCTCTCCACCTGTTCTCTCTCTCTACCTGTTCTGTCTCTCCACCTGTTCTCTCTCTCTACCTGTTCTCTCTCTCTACCTGTTCTCTCTCTCTACCTGTTCTCTCTCTCTACCTGTTCTCTCTCTACCTGTTCTCTCTCTCTACCTGTTCTCTCTCTCCACCTGTTCTCTCTCTCTACCTGTTCTCTCTCTCCACCTGTTCTCTCTCTCCACCTGTTCTCTCTCTCCACCTGTTCTCTCTCTACCTGTTCTCTCTCTCCACCTGTTCTCTCTCTCCACCTGTTCTCTCTCTACCTGTTCTCTCTCTCTCTACCTGTTCTCTCTCTCCACCTGTTCTCTCTCTCCACCTGTTCTCTCTCCACCTGTTCTCTCTCCACCTGTTCTCTCTCTCTACCTGTTCTCTCTCTCCACCTGTTCTCTCTCCACCTGTTCTCTCTCTCCACCTGTTCTCTCTCCACCTGTTCTCTCTCTCCACCTGTTCTCTCTCCACCTGTTCTCTCTCCACCTGTTCTCTCTCTCCACCTGTTCTGTCTCTCCACCTGTTCTCTCTCTCTACCTGTTCTGTCTCTCCACCTGTTCTCTCTCTCTACCTGTTCTCTCTCTCTACCTGTTCTCTCTCTCTACCTGTTCTCTCTCTACCTGTTCTCTCTCTCTACCTGTTCTGTCTCTCCACCTGTTCTCTCTCTCTACCTGTTCTCTCTCTCCACCTGTTCTCTCTCTACCTGTTCTCTCTCCACCTGTTCTGTCTCTCCACCTGTTCTCTCTCTCTACCTGTTCTGTCTCTCCACCTGTTCTCTCTCTCTACCTGTTCTCTCTCTCCACCTGTTCTCTCTCTACCTGTTCTCTCTCTCCACCTGTTCTCTCTCTCTACCTGTTCTCTCTCCACCTGTTCTGTCTCTCCACCTGTTCTCTCTCTCTACCTGTTCTGTCTCTCCACCTGTTCTCTCTCTCTACCTGTTCTCTCTCTCCACCTGTTCTCTCTCTCTACCTGTTCTGTCTCTCCACCTGTTCTCTCTCTCTACCTGTTCTGTCTCTCCACCTGTTCTCTCTCTCTACCTGTTCTCTCTCTCCACCTGTTCTCTCTCTACCTGTTCTCTCTCCACCTGTTCTCTCTCCACCTGTTCTCTCTCCACCTGTTCTCTCTCTCTACCTGTTCTCTCTCCACCTGTTCTCTCTCCACCTGTTCTCTCTCTCCACCTGTTCTCTCTCTCTACCTGTTCTCTCTCTCCACCTGTTCTCTCTCTCCACCTGTGTCACACACCTGGAACTGAAAGCGGAGGAGTCCAAGTTGATCTCTGGAGGGGTGGCAGAGGGATGAACCAAGTGTGGTAGAAGTAGGAGGAGGGTTTGTTTTATTAGGATAAAACTGTTAAAGTACCCAAATGATGAACATGATGATGATTAATTGTACATCTATACATGAAGAACATCTATCTCATGAAATGTTTCTGTATTTTTTCATATTGCAATATATATCGCCCAAAAAAAAAAGATATCACAATGTCAGTTTTCTCAACATCGTGCAGCTCTCTCATAACATAACATAAAACGTCAGAAAATAGTGGAAACTGTCCGTCTCAGTTGCTCAGAGCTCAACGTGATTACTTCTTTAATCTCTCATCTGATCAAAAGTCTAAAAAACAAAGATATTCAGTTTAAAATGAAATAAATCAGAGACAAGCAGTGAATCCTCACAGCTCAGCAGGTGGAACCAGAGAATGATTGACATGTTTGTTTGTTAATCTTCTTAAAACCAAATTAATTGATTGTCTTTTTTGTTGTTGTTTTGTTAAATAATCTCATTTAAGTGTC